>NC_057717.1:74658254-74661860 GCF_004010195.1 Chiloscyllium plagiosum | reverse complement strand
CCTGTAGTGCACACTTATCCCTCTCCATCACTAGAATAAAAGTCACCGAATTGTGGTCACTGTCCCCAAAGTGCTCACCTACCTCTAATTCTAACACCTGGCCTGGTTCGTTACCCAGAACCAAATCCAGTATGGCCTCACCTCTTGTTGGCCTATCTACGTATTGAGTCACGAAATCCTCCTGCACACATTGGACAAACACTGACCCATCTAACGAACTTGAGCTATAGCATTCCCAATCAATGTCAGGAAAGTTAAAGTCCCCCATAACAACCACCCTATTACTTTCACTCTTCTCCTCAATCATCCTCGCAATCCTTTCTTCTACGATTCTATGACTATTAGGAGGCCTGTAAAAGATTCTTAACAGGGTAACCTCAACTTTCCTATTCCTAATCTCAGCCCAAACTACCTCAGATGGCGAGTCTTCATCCATCGTCTTTTCCACCGCTGTAATACTATCTTTGACAAGCAATGCCACACCTCCCCCTCTTTTACCCCCACATCTGACCCTACTAAAACATTTAAACCCTGGTTCTGTGCTGTATTGTTCTATGTTCTATGTTCACATCCTGTCACTTCCTGCATGGGCTGCAAGTTTCCACACGCTGGGCAGGGATCTAACACAGTGTTACTGAGCAACGTACTGAAGTGGTGTCCACAGCTCTACATGCGGGGAGGGTAACTGTTCAGGTTTACAGATTAATTCACTGCTCTTCATTGCACAGCTCCCCATACTGAACAGGTTCTTTTTTCACATTTATAGAGCAAAATATTTGTGTGTGTTGAATATCAGCCCATGCTGGACAGAAAGTTTCGTCCGGGTTTCTGAATCAATGCACCTGTGTGATCTCCATTGCTCCCTTTGTTGGACAGATAGCTAGTGGACCGGTGAGACCTGCAGAGTGCTCCATCCTGGCTAGATTGCTGGATTGTACTGAGCCTGCTCTGTGCAGTGCTCCATCCTGGACAGATTGCTGGGTTGTATTGAACCTTGTCTACACAGTATTCCATCCTGGACAGATTGCTGGATTGGACTGAAGCTGGTCTGCACAGTATTCCATCTTGGACAGATAGCTGGATTGTATTGAGCCTGTTCTGTACAGTATTCCATCCTGGACAGATTGCTGAGTTGAACTGAGCCTGGTCTGCACAGTGCACCATGCTGAGCAGATATCGCATCTGGGCTTACACGTGTCTGGGCTGGATCGGCAAGGTGGATTGTGTATACAATGTAATTCCTGATAGAGCTATCACTCCTCCACCTCGGTGCATTCCGCTGTCAAATCGCGTATTTCTGCAATATGTTGTCCATTAAGTAATTCACCAATTAAAACGTCAAAATCTTTCCTTTTTGTTATGGACCCGAGCAGACAGCCCCTCTCAATACATGACGAAGGTAGTCTCGACCCGAACGTTTCCTTATTTTAAAGGTAAATGTGAGGTGCTGTGTTTGAGATACAACTCGTTTGGTCAAAATATTTGACTTTAAGTAAAACACAATCTATTCTAACACTGTAGACAGAATACAACAACAAGAGGAACTTGGAAAAACTTAATTCTACTGGAAAACCTAAAAGAATTATAGGTTATTTAACTACTCTACAGTAACTGCTCGAATATAGTAACATCCCATAAAAATACACTTGTCAAAAAACAAATTCAGGAAACAGATCGTCTCACATGCAGTTCTCCAATCCAGAAGGAAAGAACATCAAAAGCCAATTGTGAGAGCAATCTCAGAGAGAATGTGTAGCATCCAGGAGAGATTTCCACCCTTCCAACCCTGCTGAGACCCCAGCAATAACTGGTCAAAGGTAAAACTAAGAATTCTGGTTCCGTGAGAGTTTGACCATCACTCCACAGGACGAGGCCGTAGCTGCAAGGACTACAGGGAATGGAATGTATATACACCATCTATGCCACTGTAGGAGCATCTCAAAAATGCCTAACCTCACCTAAGCCGTTAAATGATGGTACGATAAATGTCAAAGTTAAATGAAAGTAAATAAAACGAAAGGATGCAGCAGGTCTGGTGATCAGACCTTGGGAGCCCAGCAATTCCTATCCTGCCAAAACATGGTAGAATCATTGAGCTAGTGAATAGAAAGCATCATCACGCTACCTCACCTCTACCTTTACAATTGGAGATGTGCTATTTGCCCAATAGTCAGCGATGTCAACATCCCAACCAGACCAATTATTGTTGTGACATATGAGGGTTGTAGTGAAAAGGGTTTACTGGAGCTGTTTGTGACTGTGATTGTTGTCAGTCTCCATGGATCCTAACTGTGTCATTAGACGGTTTCCCTCTTCTATTAGTAAAGGGCTTCCTTCAACCTGTTATGCCATAGTATCAGCGGCAGCGTCATACTCAAGACGATTCGGCTCAGCTGTTACAGGAAGAGGGAAAGGAATAGAATCTTGGAACAACAAACTGGAATGTTCCAACAATGGCTCAGAATCTGAGAACATTGGACTGGAATGCTACAACAATAGACAGGAGTTGATCTGATGGTCGTTACTATCTTTCTCGGGATTGGTCATGTTTAGAATTGCGGATACAAGCCATATTGATGCTTATTCAAGCAGGTTACTTTCCCATCCTCGCTATTGTTGGTGTTCCTGGTAAGCCTATCTCTGTCCATTCGATAAACGATGGTGAAGGTTGTTGCTATTTCTGTTATTTATATTTAACAAATACATAATCTGCTATCTTCAGTTTCAGTCACAAACTCCAATATTCCCTCTGTCTTTCTCCATAGGCAATACTGGTGCTGCACTTATGGTTCCTCAGATACAAAGAACCGGAATGTTACATTGTCAATTGATTTTTTTGAAGAAGAGAACTGTAACTGTAGGACTGTGCAGAGATGTAACTTTTTTTCTGCTAAGAACAGCAACATTTTCAACACCTAATGGGTGCATCGTGTGTGTGGGGTGGGGGGGGGGGGGGTTTGACTTCTCCTGTCATTACAGAACAAAGGGAGGTTCTGTGGACGCTTGTCGTAGGTTTGTGTTATCAGCTGCCGTGTCCATTCAGAGAGACCCAGTGGTATGGTGACCCCACTCTGGACGAGGTATGAGCACTGAGTGCTCTGGGTCAATGGCAAACAAATGGAGTCGAGGCTACACAGAAGGGAAGCTCCGTACACAGTGAGCGGCAGGGCACTGCATGATCCTCCCAGGGATTTCCAGGAACATTTGTCTAAGCTGGGCTCCTTCCAAGTGTAAAATGTGAAACCAGCTTCTTTCAAAAATGAGGTGATCACTGAGCTGTTTCCCCTCCTAGAATATAACCTGTAAACTCACAGCAGTGCTGACACTCATCATGAAGTGAACTGGATTGATTTTGGAACTTTCCAGGTAAGAGTGGGTGACATATAAATCACCATGAAGTGTATTAGGTTGATTCTGAAAATTTCCAGGCACAAGTGAGTGGCATATCTGGAGTGCAGTCCTCTGATATAACACTAGCTGACGGAAGTCAGCTCCCTGCTGAGAGGAATAAATTGGCTTTGTTTCCACGGAGGAAGGTGTAGAAACTAACTTCTAGAAATACTAGGGAACAGGGGCTCTGGGGAAAATGAGGGGGTGCACGGAATT
>NC_057717.1:74621760-74657754 GCF_004010195.1 Chiloscyllium plagiosum | reverse complement strand
ATGTGCTGTCGGCCTGCCAGTACTCAGGTCTATCTGGTTTCACTTCTTTGAGATCTTGTAGTGTTATAACTGAATGGTTGACTTGGCCATTTCAAAGTGCATTTGAGAATTTACCATTGCTGAGGGTCTGGAGTAACTTGTAGGTCAGACCAGTGACAGTAGCCAGTTTCCTTCCCTGTAGGATACGAGTGAGCTGGGGTTTTTAGTTTTAATAACCATCAATCTTTCATTAGAGTAATTCCAAATGAGGAACCACAAGAAATTACTTCAAAATATTTTATTGAGTTCAAATTCTATCATCTGCTGTGGGGGGATTGAAGGCCGTATTTGGGTCATTACCTGGGTCCCTGGATTTATAGTCTGGTGAAAATAACACGAGACCATCACCTTCCCAACAACTCCATCAGCAGTAGCAGTGCTGCTATTATCATGACAGGTAAAGAAAATTGTGCAGTTACATTTCAGGGCGGCACGGTGGCCCAGAGACCCGGGTTCAATTCCCGCCTCAGGCGACTGACTGTGTGGAGTTTGCACGTTCTCCCCGTGTCTGCGTGGGTTTCCTCCGGGTGCTCCGGTTTCTCCCACAGTCCAAAGATGTGCAGGTCAGGTGAATTGGCCATACTAAATTGCCCGTAGTGTTAGGTAAGGGTAGGTAAATGTAGGGGTATGGGTGGGTTGCGCTTCGGCGGCTCGGTGTGGACTTGTTGGGCTGACGGGCCTGTTTCCACACTGTAATGTAATCTAATCTAATCTAATTATCAAATACTTCCATGGAGAAAAAAGCTGTTCATATTTCAGGTGACAGTGACTATGCAGAGATCCTATGGATTTTCAGCCCAGAACCGAAACTGAAGCAAAAAGCATTTTTCACATTGAGTGGATGTGCCTGTCTACAGCGTTGTGACTTGTTCCTGTCGTGGAAAGTCAGTGGAAGTTTTCTGGATGATATTCTTGGATTTGTGGTGTCAGCTGCTGCGATCATTCAGGGAGATTCGAGTGTCTCGTGTTCCCATTCTGGACAAGGTGTGGGCACTGCATTTATAGAGTGTCTTGGTCTACAAGGACGAGCAGGACACTGCACTATCTTTTCTGAAATTTCTCCAAGTATTTCCCAATGACATACTTTTCCAGATGCAAAGTGTGAAGCCAGTTTATTTCAACAATGTGGACGTCACAGAGCTGTGAACCTCCTTCAGAATATCCATTAGTCTCACACCAGGGAGAGGACTGTACTCACAATCTCCAACAATGGTTTTGTTCTGGAACATTCCAGGCTGGAGTGGGTGACATACCCATTATGCCAGAGTGCCATCCTCTCGTGTCTTTATGCGGTGACAGAGGCTATCTCTGTCTGGCGAGGTAAATATGTTGGTCCTGTCTCCACCGAGGAAGCAACAGAAAATCCTCCTGAAATATTAAGGAGCAGAGTGACTGGGGAAAATGACGAACCACAAGAAATTAGAATTATTAAAGTGGAAATACTGGGGAAAAAACTCATTGTATTGTACCTTGCTAAATTTCTGGACCAGATGAGTGATGAATTGAGAGGGTCACAGATTTAGGGCTGGAGAGTTGCGTTTGCTGGATAGATCTGTCCAGAGCAGGAACGGACACAATGGGTCAGTGGCCTCCTTCTGTACTGTCAATTCCATAACTCTATGAGGGAGGTCAATGTTGGTCAAAGCGCTTTATATTATGGAAAGGGTCCTGCAGATTTGAAAGTATCTACTGTTATCGCAAATATTTAAAACAGGAGATAGAGAGGGAAAAGAGAATATCAACTGATGGATAAATTGATGTCAGTTATGAGGAAATATTAGATTTTTTTTAGTCTATAATAACAACTAGATCTTTGGAGAATAATGATATGATTTGCAGAGTCAGCCTAGATTCAGGGAAGGGAAAATCGTTTTTGATAAACGAGAAGGAGTTTTGGAGGATGTAGACTGTGACAACGACAAATCAGAACCAATGGGAATGGTGTATTGAATTTTCAGAAGGCATTTGACAGGTGAGCGAAGAACGTTAGAGTCCTTCTGTAAGGGGTGAATATACTAATTGGATTGAGAATTGGCTAATGGGGAGAATATAGAGAGTAAGGTCCTGCTCTGAACTAAAGGTCATTGCGCATAGGGTATCAAATGTATCAGTTCTTGGAACACAGCTGTTCACAAGGCAAAAGTAATTTGAATGTGAGCAACAAATGCAGTCCTCTCCATTTTGTATAGGTTAGACGATGAGAGGTTGGGAACTTCAATTGTTAAAATGCAAGTAATCAGGACAGTGAATGGTATGTTGTCATTCATTGTAAAATTATTCAAGTAAAGAAGTAAAGACATCTTTCTGCAGTTGTGGAGTGTTGCTGGGACAGTATTTGGGGCACTGTTGGCAGAATGTCTCTCCTTTGTAAGGAACGCTTTTGTTGCGATCGAGAGTGCAAATGAGTTTCACTAATTCCTGGATGAGAAAGAGAGTATAAAGGAAATGAGTGTTTAATCTGTAGCACTGCGTGAGAATAGCAGGCGATTACATTTAAACTTGAGGATTATGGACTAACACTCATTATGTCGAGAAAAAGTCAGTGATTTTGTGAGAAATTGCATTTTTCACATGATACATTTTTCCCAATATTTCACGTACCTGTGTCGAATCTTCATGTTGGTTGAAATGGAGTTTTATGCTCTAAATGAACACTAACCGCCTCAGTGTGCAGTTGTGTGCGCCCCTGCACTGTTCATAAATCTGTCAGTGGGCGCAATGCCTTATTCCTGAAAGAGTTTACCATCCCCACCAGCTTCTGACCTCCATAGGAACGCCAGTCTGTCTTCACAGAGATAGAAGGTATTTTCTTGAGACTTTGCATAAAACATCCATTTTCCATCCTCACCTTCAGCAAACCACATTAAAGTGACAAGTGTCTACCACGAGCAATAGAGCCAGGAGGAACAACATGCAGCAGTCTATCTGTAGAATATCAGTAACACCCGCCTATTTCTGAATAAGTAGCTTGACAGGCTGCAATGCCTCTTCCTGGTCATATGAAGTGGGTCAAGGACCTGACTTAGCGACTCCTGGTTCCTCTTTAACACCTCGATGTGCTGACTGCACTCTTCCCCTACTTGTGTAATAGACAGAAAGGACTGAATGGGCGTATTCAATCGTTTCAATGGGTTGAATGGCGTCCTTATATTTGCTGAGTGAGCTCCTCATATTTAACTGTGGAGATGAGCAATGCCTAGCAGGACGGTTACATGAATGTTACGTACAGCACAGTTTAAATGCTATCCAGGTCTTGCTGCACATGGACGCAGACTTCTTCAGCGGCAGAGAGGTGACAACTTATTCTGAACAGTATGTGATCTTCAGAGAACATCACCCACTTCTGACTGTATGCTCTGGGAAAGATGTTGAAGCAGCTGAAGAAAACTACCTAGAGGATGCCTGCAGAGATGTCCTGTGACTGAGGTGGTTGATCCTCACCAAACACAAACATCTTCCCTTGTGCTCTGAATGGCCTCTAACCCTTGGGGAGTTTACACATCATTCCCATTACATTCAATTCTCTTAGGGTTCCTTGATACCATCCTCAGTAAATCCTGCATTGATATCAAGGCCTGTCACTCTTACCTTGTGTTCATATTTTGATTCATGTCAATAGATCATGGTGTGTGTGTGCACGGAGTATTTCCTTCTCACATAGGGTAGTGACTATCGGGAGGTCTCTATTCCAGATGGTTAAGGGAGATGGATCACGGAGAAGTTTGGGGAGGTGGGGTGCACTATAGATATTTGACGCATCAGAGAGTTGAGGGCTGCAGGAATAGGGCACAAAAGAGGAGTAGCGGCATTGAGCAGATCAGTCATTCTCTTCTTGAAGGGAAAGACAGGCTTAAAGGGCGAAATGACTGATTTGTGTTTCTGTTGTTCTCGCACTCGGTTATTGGATAGTTATTTTCATGGAAATCCTGTTATTGAAGATTGCAGTCAGGGAGACCAGATGATTTTGTGATCCACCTTTGGGTGAGGTATGGGAGCTGTACACATAATGAATCTGGGTCTGCAACATAACCATTAAATGAACACAGTTCTGTACAGAGAGAGGAGTAGGATGTTTCACACTGGCACCGACTCTTTTTTTCCCCAAGAATATTTTCCAACACCATACCAAACTGTGTGTGACAGTCTTCAGGCGCTAAGAAAAAGTGAGGACTGCAGATGCTGGAGATCAGAGTCGAGAGTGTAGTGCTGGAAAAGCACAACAGGCGAGGCAGCATCTGAGGAGTAAGAGAATCGACATTTCGGGCATAAGTCCTTTGTCAGGAATCCTGATGAACAGTTTATGCCCAAAACGTCGATTCTCCTGCTCCTTGAATGCTGTCTGACCTGCTGTGCTTTTCCAGCACTACACTCTCGAGTCTTTAGGCCCTGAATGGTCTGCTCTGTTTCTGTGTGCCAGCTTACCGAAGTAAATGACCTCCAAATGCTCTTGTCTGGCAGGTTTGTGGAGCTGAATGGAACATAGCGACGTTGGACTGAGGAGCAGGAGTGGGTAATCAGACACTTTGACCCTTCTCCAGCAGACAGCAAGATTGTGGCTGAACAGTTTGTAGTCTCAGCCCCAATGTCCTATCTGTAGTTCATTGTCCTTTACTGTCCAATATCTAACTAACAGCTTTGACTAAACGCAAACACACAGGCACCACAAACTTCTGGGGAAGAGCGTTTCCACTCAAACAGCCCTTTGTAAATTTCTCCTGATCCATGCTCAGACTGCGGTTGGAAGGGTCACTGTTTTATTTTCTAGTGCCGCTCCTCCACTGGTCATTATAAATTTTAAATGTAACCAGGTTGGTGTTATGGCCAATGATATAGGTCTCAGACTAGGTCACGTTCTTTGTGAGGGACAAGTCAGTTCGAAATCTTACATTTGCAAAAATATTTCAACAAATCAAAGCTACTCAAAGTAAGATGGAAAGATACATGACAAGCAGTTTGGATAGATATGTACATTAATATTTACCTTTCAATGCATACACCAACACACTTTGTGCATACACACAGACACATACACGGGTGCACACAGACACACCCATACACATGCCTGAAGACAAACAGAAAAAAACTCTGCAGAATACCAGCTCGAAAGACCTTTACAAGAAATAATTAAATTCAATACAAAAAGGAAAAACAAAATAAATAGTATTCTGCCTCTGAGGTTATTCTGCTCACACAATCTGTTGGCAATCGGATTCCTTCCTGTGACATTTGGAGTTGGCTGAATTCCATTATCTTCAGGAAATGTGGAGGTTCTAATTAATCCTCATCAGGAATTCTTCATGAATGGTAAAGATGACTGACAGGTTTTCACCTCTCATACGTTGCTGTGAGAAGGAAGAAGGGAAGAGAGGGAGCAATAAGCTGCGGCTTCTCAAGCAGGTTGCATTCTCTCGATCTTTTAGCTGAAATATGTAATAATGTTATCTGACCAACATACTGGGTCATGTGAAGCCTCCTTGAACATTCTCAGGACTGTATGACTCCATCCCTGTAACCTGCTCCCTATAGGAGCAATTTATAAAGTATAATTTGAAGATACGTTTGTACGTGTCCTCATAATTTTTGTCCAATAAGTTCATGTCTTCAAAGTATCTGTTTTAAAATGAGTGCATCGTTCTCTTAAATTTGAATCCTTAGTTCTTGTCTCACATAACAGTAGGAAATGTCCATCAGCTACGCAACTGATACACTAACCTCAAGATCTTATCGTTTAGTATGAACATCACTCATTCTCAATCCTGAAATATTCTGGCCCTGTAGAGGTTTATAAAATTACGAGGGTCATGGCAATGGTGACATGTCCTTGATTGAGGGAGTCCAAAACTAGATCACATAAATTTAAGGCAAGAGGGGAAATATTTAAAAAGACAAAAGTGGTAACCTTTTCATGGAGTGTATGGAATGAACTATCTGAGGAAGTGTTGGAAGCTGGCACAATTACAGTACTTAAAGTCCATTTGGTTTGGTGCATGAATAAGCAGTGTTCAGTGGGCTATGCGCCAAATGCTGGCAAATGGGATTAGATTAATTTAGGACATCCAGTCGGTCTGGGCAAGTTGGACCAACGTTTCTATTTCCATAGTGTATGACAGAATAAGACCTTCATTCCAGGAAAAAAAAAAGTAAAGTGAAACATTTTTACAAAGACTCCAAAACAATTGAGTATATTTATTATTCAGATTAGGGAATCATAGCTACATATAATGCATCTAATGTGGCCTCAGGAATGCCCTGTACATGTGCAGTAAAATGTATTGACAGCCTTTATATAAAGTAGAGTAATTCCATATACCTTCCTAATCACGTGCTACTTTTGCATAATAACTTTGTTTGATGTCTATACCAGGATTCACAAATCCCTTTGCACACTGAGTTTTGCGACGTCGCGCCATTTAAAAAGTTTACTGTGGTTTTACCTTTCTTTCACAGTACAAACCTCGGTAGCCCAGCTTATACTGTTTCTGCTGAAGGACTGCACACTAAACCCCCCTGTCTATATCCCATTACGGACTCTCTACCTCCACTTGACATCTTATTGAATGATTATCTAGGTGGCTGAGCTAATTGAGCTCCAATACAATCAGTCCCCACATCCAAATCATTGACAGGTTCGAAATAGTTGTTGACCTTGCACTGATCTCTGAGTTACTACACTAAGTTAAAGTTTTCCAACCTGAAAATGAACATTTATCCCTTATGTCAATTTCCTGATAGTTACTCAGGCCTCCACGTTCCTGTGTCGCAGCCTACAAAGTTTGGATGGCCTCCTCCTGTACTGTGTATTGTACTCAAATGGCTGAATGACTTCATTCTCTCCCTTTATAAATCCTTAGGGGGGCACAGAGGTCTCCACGTGTCTCATTGTACCGGTTCTGACTGGCTGTAACAGCCTTGAGGGGTTGAGTGAGAGGACAACACATGGGGTAGGAACAGCAGTTGGCAACTCAGCCCCTGGAGCCTGCTGCACCATTCGGAATATGCATTGTTGACGTGATTGTAACTACACATCCCCTTCAAGTCTGTGCCCAATAAACATGGATTCTATTGTTCATCAAAGGGCGATGGAACTCAACCTTGAATATTTTCAGGAACCCAGTCTTCACTGCTCCCGGGGGCTGAGAACACCACCGATCACACGATCCTAAAGAGAAAGGAATATCCCCGTCTCGGTCTGAAATGGGAAGGTCCGTATTCTCAAAATGTGTGTTCCCCTCAAACCAATCACCACTCTTTCGAAACACAAGGACACAACAATTAGGAACTACCCAATGTAGCCTCCACTGAAGTTAAAGCAATTCTAGATACTATAAGCACACAAGAGTGTAGGACATAAGAACATAGAACAATACAGCACAGTACTGCCCTTCAGCCCTCAATGTTATGCCATGGTTTTAGCCTACTTTAAGATAAAACGAACCGACATACCCTTAATTTTACTATCTTCCATGTGCCTATCCAAGAGTCACTTGACTGTGCCTAACGTTAGTGATTCGACTACCACCGCTGGCAGTGCATTCCACGCACTCACCACGCTCTGTGTAAAAACAAACTGCCTTTGACATCTCCCAAAACCTTTCTCCAGTCACCTTAAAATTATGCTCACATCATGACAGCCATTTACACCCTGGGAAGAAGTCTCTGGCTATTTACTCTGTCTGTAATTGTCACCATCTTGTTCAGCTCTATCAAGTTACCTCACATCCTTTTTTACTCCAATGAGAAAAGCCATAGCTCCCTCAACGTTTCTTCATAAGACAAGCCCTCTAGTCCAGGCAGCATCCTGGTAAATCTCCTCTGCACCCGCTCTAAAGCTTGCACATCCTTTCTATAATGAGGCGACCAACACATTTCAAATGTAGTCTCACCAGGGATTCATAGACCTGCAGCAGAATCTCGCGGCTCTTAAACTCAGTCCCCTTGCTAATGAAAACCAACACACCATACGCCTTCTTAACAACCGTATCAACTTAGGTGCAACTGAGAGACCTTCAGACATGGACCCTAAGATCCGTTTTTTTTCCTCCACATTGCTACGAATCCTACATTTGACCCAGTAATCTGCATTCAAATTCGACTTCCAAAATGAATCCCTTCACAAAATAGGAAATTGGAACAGAATTAGGCCATTTAGCCCGTTGGATCTGCTGTGCCGTTTGATCACGGCTAAAATGTTTCTCAGCCACATTCTCCTGCCTTCACCAATTGACCATTGATTCCCTTATTCATGAAAAACGTACTTATCTATATCTTAAAGAAACAACTGTGTCTGTGTGCGGGCGTGTGCATGTGTTTGTATGTAAGTGTCCATATCCGTATGTATAAGTGTTGTGTGTTTAATGTGCCTATGTATGTTTGTGCGCATCTCTGTGAAATGATGGCTCTGTGGTTTTGGGGGTAAATCCATTGAAATTGAGATAAACCCCTCCTCCCCTCTTTCACCTCTACGTCTGTCCCTATTAATTTTATAGTCATACAATGCCACCCTCTGCTGGTATCCCCATGCCACTGCACAAGTGCCAGTTCTTCTTTCTCTATATCAAAGGACATCAAATACTGTGAATCTCTCACATTGCACGGCTGTTTGGTTTTGCAAATATCTCTGGAGGCACAGAACAGTTTTTTTCTGATACCTCGATGTTACCACCGCCACTGGGTCAGTTTCAGAACGTTTCAATCCTTTCTCACTTACACCTTGTAGAGGTGAATTATAAAATATTTCAATTTAAATATCGTGTAATAAATTATCGAATCACCTTACAAATGGTTTGGACAGAATTACTTGGATGCAGTTGCAGTGGAAATACTCTTTAAGGTGAACACTCTGTGTACGAATAATCTTCAAAGACAAATCACTTCCAGATTGCAGAGCGAGCACAGATATTACTCCTCAGGAGCATTCGCCACTCTGACTGTCCTCAGTACAATTATGATCCTCCCTACACCCAACTGTGTGTGTACGTGTGTGAACGTGCAGATGGTGCTGTCAGTTTGGATGGTGCTATGATCTACCTCCCTCTCCACGCCTCCTCGACTGAATCCATTATGGTTTTCTCCCTCCACTTCCATCAATGCAGTAGAGTGCTAAGGCCAGCAGAGGCGGGCATTACATCATTTTAAAGTTGGCAGATCCACACACGGCACACGGATACGTACATAGACATGCAGATACACACAGATATGAACATACACAGGCACACATAGAGACTGGTGCAGTCACACAGATACTAAAGCAGACACATAGAGAAAAATGCCGATAAACTGATGCACGTGCACATACAGATATACAGGCATCAGTGCAGTCGCACCACAAACACTGACACACTGACGTTTATACAGACATGGAGAATCTGCCAGTATTTATTTTTTGCGTGGTGACTTCCTCAATATATCACTCGACCGTGTGGTATTTGCTAATATTTCTGTTCATCCGTAGGGATTCCTCTGCACCCTCACTATACCTTCTGCATCTTTCCTGAACTGAACACAATGTTCCAAGTGTGCTGTTATGACACAGCAATGAACCCATTTGTTAATTAAACCAAACACCCAGAAAAGCTCACCTGTTAAGCACGAGTGACAGAGAACTCGAAAATTCCACTATTTAAAGAAAAATAATACTAATTTATTCCTTAACTCGAAAAGTGAACAATGACCAACAACTATTCACAGCTTTAAGCTCCCTTTCTCTGAACTGTTTGTTATCTTCCTCCACCTCTATAACAATATACTGTTGCCATTAAAAAACAAATTAAATTAAAATTACATAATTTAATTTCAAATCCAGACAGCGGCTGTCATTTCCAATGTCCTCCTTCTTTCAGCTATAGATCTCTCTGGGTCGTCTTCACTGCAAGGATGTTTCATGCAAAAAAATCCATCAATTTCATAGACAGTGTTTGGCATGGCAGTCTCTGCCGATGGCAGTTTACTCTCTAAGTTTCATTATGCCTACCTCTTTATCCCCTCAACATCAAATCATCTCTGGTTCAACGTTGGCAAAACAGTAAATTCAAAATCTAATAATTTAAACAGATTCGTAAAATATGAAAAGTTGTCCAAAGAACAACCGAAACTCAAGGTATCTGTTTAACAGTCAAATGTTACATATTTTCAATTTTCCAGTACATTCTGAGATTGCTAGCTAGTCAGATGACAGGTGCTTACAAGCTCTCAATGCAGAACAGCACTCAACTTCATAGAGCTGCAGCATAACCTGTGCACAGTGGTTAGCACTGCTGCCTCACAGCGCCAGAGACCCGGGTTCAATTCCCGCCTCAGGCGACTCTCTGTGTGGAGTTTGCACGTTCTCCCCGCGTCTGCGTGGGTTTCCTCCGGGTGCTCCGGTTTCCTCCTACAGTCCAAAGATGTGCAGGTCAGGTAAATTAGCCACGCTAAATTGCCCGTAGTGTTAGGTGAGGGGTAAATGTGGGTGTATGAGTGGGTTGCGCTTCGGCGGGGCGGTGTGGACTTGTTGGGCCAAAGGGCCTGTTTCCAAACTGTAAGTAATCTAATCTAAAAAAACTCACAGCTATGAAAGTCAGTTCCCCGGCTTGTGAAAGCCAACACACCTTTGCGTCTTTTCAAAAACCACATCAGCCTGGGTGTCAACTTTGTGGATCTGTGGACATGAAACCCAAGATCCCTCTATTCCTCTACAACACCAAGTATCCTGCCTTTAACCCTGTACACTGCATGCAAATTATACCTTCCAAAGTGAGTGACTTTACACTTTTCCAGTTTTAACTCGATCTGCCACTCAGTTCTGTCAATGTCTTATTGCAACGTACAACAACCTTCTATACTATCCACAACTCCACCAACCTCCGTCGGCAAGCTTACTAACCCACCCTCCAAATTCCCCATTCAACTCTCTTATAAAAATCACAAAGAGCTGAGTTTCCAGAACTGACCCCTACAGAACACCCCTGGTCAACGAGCTCCAGGCTGAGTGTTTTCTATCTACCACTAGCCTCTGTCTTTTATGGGCCAGCCAATTCTGTATCCAGACAGCCAGATTTCCCTGTATCCCATGCCTCCTTACTTTCTGAATGAACCTACAATTGGTAACTTTATCAAATGACTTGCTAAAATCCAAATACACCACGTCCACTCTTCTACCTTCATCAATGTGTTTTTTTTCACATCCTCAAAAAGTTCAATAAGACTCATGAGGCATGATCTGCTACTTACAAAGGCATGCTGACTGCCCCTAATCTGGCGGGAAGTAAGGGTGGAGGTGTGGGCGCAAGTTTTGCATTTCTTGCGGTTGCAGGGAAAAGGTGTCGGGAGTGGAGGTTGGGTTGGTGGGGAGTGTGGACCTGACGAGGGGGTCACGGAGGGAGTGGTCTTTTCGGAACGTTGATAGGGGAGGGGCGGGAAATATATCACTGGTAGTGGGGTCTGTTTGGAGGTGGCGGAAATGATGGCAGATGATACGCTGTACATGGAGGTTGGTGGGGTGGTAGGTGAGGACCAGTGGGGTTCTGTCCTGTCCGATTGTGCGCCAGACTGGTAAGGTAACGAGTTTTTTTTTCCCCTTATATTTGTCAACAGTCTCTTTGGAAATTTAGAATAGTGGGAATGAAAGTTAGGGCAGTTGAATGTTCCTCCTGCAGAATGTGGGGGGTAAGGGTCACCAACAGTGTCCCTGCTGATTACATCTGCGGGAAGTTCGACCAACTCCAGCTCCTCGAAAACCACGTTAGGGAACTGGAGCATCAGCTGGATGAAGTTTGGATCATTCGGGAGGCAGGGGGTTTACTGAGAGGTGTTACAGGGAGGTAGTCACTCCTAAGGTACAAGAAAATGACAAATGGGTTACAGTCAGGGGCTGGAAAGGAAACCGGCATTGCAGTGCAGGAATCCTGTGTGGCCATTCCCCTCAACAGAAAGGATGCAATTCTGGATACTGTTGTGGGGGACGACTTACTAGGGGAAAGTAGTGGGGTACAGGGCTCTGGCACAGAGTCTGTTCCTGCTGCTTAGAAGGGAAAGGGGAAGAGGAGCAGAGCAGTAGTCATTGGGGACTCCATAGTTAGGGGGTCAGATAAGAGGTTCTGTGGAGACGAGAGACACTCACGAATGGCGTGTTGCCTCCCAGGTGCCAGAGTCCGTGATGTCTCTGATTGTGTTTTTGGGATCCTTGAGGGGGAGGGGGAGCAGCCCCAAGTCGTGGTCCACATAGGCGCCAACGACAAAGGTAGGAAGAGAGATGGGGATTTAAGGCAGAAATTCAGGGAACTAGGATGGAAGCTTAGAGCTAGGATGAACAGAGTTGTTGGCTCTGGCTTATTGTCCGTGCCACGTGCTCGTGAGGCAAGGACGAGGCACAGAGACAGAAGGTGAACACGTGGCTACAGGGATGGTGCAGGAGGGAGGGTTTTGGATTCTTGGATAATTGGGGATCTTTCTGTGGTAGGTGGGACCACTACAAGCAGGGTGGACTTCATCTGAACTGGACGGTACCAATATGCTGGGGTGGGAAATTCGCTAAGGCTGTTAGGGTGGGTTTAATCCCGCAGGGGGATGGGAACCAAAATTGTCGTTCGAGTATAGGAAAGATTGAGAGTAGGGAGGTCCAAAATCAAGTTTCACAGATGCAAGATAGCACCGGCAAGCAAGAGGTTGTTTTGAAATGTGTCCACTTCACCGCCAGGAGCATCCGGAATAAGATGGTGAACTTGCAGCATGGATTGGTACCTGGGACCTCAATGTTGCGGCCATTTCGGAGACATGGTTAGAGCAGGAACAGGAATGGTTGTTGCAGGTTCCAGGATTTAGATGTTTCAGGAAGAACAGAGAATATGTTTAAAGAGTGGAGGTGTGGCATTGTTGGAAAAGGACAGAATTAGAGTTGCAGAAGGATGTTTGGGGACTCGTCAACTGAGGTAGTATGGCCTGAAGTTAGGAAGAGGAAAGGAGAGGTCACCCTGTTGGGAGTTTTCTATCGGCCTCCGAATAGTTCCAGAGATGTAGAGGAAAGGACTGCAAAGGTGATTCTCGATAGGAGTAACAGAGACATTGTAGTTGTAATGGGGGACTTCAACTTTCGAAATATTGAACGGGAACACTATAGTACGAGGACTCTCGATGGGTCAGTTTTTGTCTAGTGTGTGCAGGAGGGCTTCCTGACACAGTATGTAGACAGGCCAACAAAGGGTGAAGCCACATTAGATTCGATAAGAGGTAATGAGCCCGGTCAGATGTTAGACTTGGAAGTAGGTGAGCACTTTGATGATAGCGATAACAATTCTGTTATGTTTACTTTCGTGATTTAAAGGGATAGGTGTACACCACTGGGCAAGAGTTACAGCTGGGGGAAAGGCAATTACGATGCCATTAGGCAAGATTTAGGAAGCATATGATGGGGAAGGAAACTGCAGGGGATGGGCACTTTATAAATGTGGAGCTTATTCAAGGAAAAGCTACTGTGTGTCCGAGATAAGTCTGTACCTGTCAGGCAGAGAGGAAGCTGTAGAGCACGGAAGCCGTAGTTTACGAATGAAGTGGAATCTCTGGTCAAGAGAAAGAAGGTGGCTTATGTTAGGATGAGATGTGAAGGCTCAGTTAGGGCGCTTGAGGGTTACAAAGTAGCCAGGAAAGACCTAAAGAGAGAGCTCAGAAGAGCCAGGAGGAGACACGAGAAGTTATTGGTGGATAGGATCAGGGTAAAACCTTAAGGCTTTCTATAGGTATTTAAGGAATATAAGAATGACGGGAGTAATATTAGGGCCAATCAAGGATGGTAGTAGGAAGTTGTGTGTGAGTCAGAAGAGATAGGGGAAGCACTAAATGAATATTTTCAAAAGTATTCACTCTAAAAAACGACAATGCTTTCGAGGAGATTACTGAGATACAGGCTATAAGACTAGGTGGATTGAGGTTCACAAGGAAGAGGTATTATAAATCCTGCAGCTTGTGAAAATATAGAAGTCCCTTGGGCCAGAATGGATTTATCCTAGGATCCTCTGGGAAGCCAGCGAGGAGATTACCGAGCCTTTGGCATTGATCTTTAAATCGTTATTGTCTACAGGAATAGTGCCAGAAGACTGGTGGATAGCAAATGTGGTTCTCCTGTACAAGAAGGGGAGTAGAGACAACCCTGGTAATTATAAACCAGTGAGACTTACTCCAGTTGTTGGTAATGTGTGGAAAAGGTTATAAGAGATAGGATTTATGATTATCAAGAAAATAATAATTTGATTACGGATAGTCAGCACGGTTTTGTGAAGGGTAGGTCGTGCCTCACAAACCTTATTGAGTTTTTTGAGAAGGTGACTAAACAGGTAGATGAGAGGAAACCAGTTGATATGGTGTATATGGATTTCAGCAAGGCGTTCGATCAGGTTCGCCCCCGTCGGCTATGCAAAGGAATGGGATTGTGGGAGATATAGCAGATTGGATCAGTAATTTGGTTGCTGAAAGAAGACAGAGGGTGGTGGTTGATGGGTAATATTCATTCTGGAGTCCAGTTACCAGTGGTGTACCGCAAGGGTCGATGTTGGGTCCACTCCTGTTCGTGATTTTTATAAAGTATCTGGATGAGGGCATAGAAGGTTGGTCAGTAAAGTTGCAGACGACACTAATGTCGGTGGGTTTGTGGATAGTGATGAACGATGTTGTAGGTTACAGGGAGACATAGATAAGTTGCAGAGTTGGGCTGAGAGGTGGCAAATGCAGTTTAATGCGGACTCGTGTGAGGTGATTCACTTTGGTCGGAGTGACCGGGATGCAAAGTACTGGGCTAATGGTAAGATTCTTGGTAGTGTACATGAGCAGGGATCTCTGTGTCCAGGTAGACAGATCCTTGAAAGTTGCCACCCAGGTTGACAGGGTTGTTAAGAAGGCTTACAGTTTTCTAGTTTTTATTAAGAGAGGGATCAAGTTCCGGAACCATGAGGTTATGCTACAGCTGTACAAATCTCTGGTGCGGCCGCACTTGGAGTATTGTGTACAGTTCTGATCACCGCACTACAAGAAGGATGTGGATGCTTTGGAAAGGGTGCAGAGATTTACTAGGATGTTGCCTGGTATGGAGGGAAGCTTTTACGAGGAAAGGCTGAGGGACTTGAGGCTGTTTTCGTTAGAGAGAAGAAGGCTGAGAGGTGACTTAATAGAGACAGATAAGATAATCAGAGGGTTCGATAGGGTGGACAGGGAGAGCCTTTTTACAAGTATGGTGACGGCGACCCCAAGGTGTTTAGCTTAAAATTGAGGGATGATAGATGTAGGGCAGATGTCAGAGGTAGTTTCTTTACTCAGAGAATGGTAAGGATATGGAACGCTTTGCCTGCACCAGTAGTAGATTCGTCAACTTTAAGCACATTTAAGTCGTCCTTGGAAAAGCATATGGACGTACATGGAATAGTGTATGTTAGATGGGCTTCAGAGTGGTCGGCGCAACATCGAGGCTGAAGGACCGGTACTGCGCTGTAATGTTCTATGTTCTATGTTCCCCTATCTTCTCTGATTCCTGGCGCAAGTTCCCTCCACTCTCTTGATGAGCCTTACCCTCACTAAAGCCATCAGCTTCTTCCTCATAAAAACGTCTTAAGTTGTACCTTAATCGTACTCACTAAGTCTTTTTCATGCCCGCTTCTCGCTCTCCTGAGATTATTCTTCACTTCCTTCCTGACTACCTTTTAACCCTCTAGAGCCCTGTCTGATCCTTGCCTACTTAACCTTATGTCATCTTCCTCCTTCCTCTTTAGATATTCTACATTCATTGACACAATGGAGATATGGAGCTGTAAATGGATAAGAGCTGCACATCCTGAAACTTCCAGCATGGGCTGCAAGTTTCACCACGCTGGGCAGTGTTCTAACACAGTGTTACTGAACAGTGCACTTGGGTGATATACATTGCTCTACATGCTGGGAGGGTAACTGCTCCTGGTTTACAGATCCATGGTCTGGGGTGGCGTAGACTACTCTACATGCTGGGAGGGTAACTGCTCCTGGTTTACAGATCAATGCTCAGCGTGGCGTACACTTCTCTACATGCTGGAAGGGTGAATGCTCCTGGGTTACAGATCAATGCCCTGGCGTGGTGTACACTACTCTACATGCTGGGAGGGTACCTGCTCCTGGTTTACAAAGCAATTCACTGCTGTTTACTGCATAGCTCCCAGTGCTGGAGAGGTAGTTCATGGACTGGTGTGGTCTGCACAGATTGCTGGGTTATATTGAGCAGTACACGAGCCTGGTCTGAACACTGCTACATACTGCACATATATGTCATCTGGATTATGGTGTCTGATTCTGTGACGTGGATTTCAACTGATTTGTCAGCACATTTACGTTATATTCTTATTTTTGTTATTGGACCTATGAAAATACTACTCATCCAGTTACTCCCATTCGTCTGAGAGGAGCCACGTTTACTGAACTTGTCGATCAAGTAATCACCCAATTATAACATGACTATCCGTCCTTCTGTATCTTAACCTGGCCGTTGGTGCTCATATCCCTGGAATCCCGGCCTATTCATTATGAAGATCAGAAACAATGTGCAAAATGTATGGCTCGTGCTCACCTGAACATCCCGTCTGTGGGTCCCATTTGATTTAGATTTAGATTACTTACAGTGTGGAAACAGGCCCTTCGGCCCAACAAGTCCACACCGCCCCTACATTTACCCCTTACCTAACACTTCGGGCAATTTAGCATGGCCAATTCACCTGACCTGCACATCTTTGGAGTGTGGGAGGAAACCGGAGCACCCGGAGGAAACCCACACAGACACGGGGAGAACGTGCAAACTCCACACAGTCAGTCTCCTGAGGCGGGAATTGAACCCGGGTCTCTGGCGCTGTGAGGCAGCAGTGCTAACCACTGTGCCACCGTGCCGCCCACGATCATTATTTGGCTCCCTCGTGTATCGAGAGCTGGCATTGTGAAGTTCAGAAACAACGAAATGGTGTGTGTCAGGCTTCTTATCACTTCCTGGGTGTCCCATGTGGTGCCCCACGAACAGGAGTGTGTGCACCAGGCTGTTGTACACTTCCCAGAGTGCCCCATGTGGTACTCCATGGACAGGAGTGTATGTGTTTGACTGTTGTTCACTTCCCGATGTGTCACTTGTGGTACTCCATGGTCAGGGGTGTATGTGTTTGACTGTTGCTCACTTCTCGGTGTGTCTCATGTGCTGCTGCATGGGCAGGGGCGTGTGTGTTTGGCTGCTGTTCACTTCCCGGTGTGTCCCATGTGGCAATCCATGGACGGGGTGTGTGTGTGCTGGTCTGCTGTTCACTTCCCGGTGTGCTCCATGTGGTGCCCCATGTTGGACAGGGGTTCCAGCAACTTTAGACGCGCCTTTGAACCTTGGTCTGTGCGTGTCCACTGAACACATGTGCTTGTCCCTCTCAGATGATTGTATGATCAGTAACAAGAGGAAACCTCTCGATTATTATTGGAAAATAGCAGACATCTAACTTGTAGCTGAGGGGCTTCTGACTGACTCCTGTTATTCAAAAGTTAGATTAGATTACTTACAGTGTGGAAACAGGCCCTTCGGCCCAACAAGTCCACACCGACCCGCCGAAGCGCAACCCACCCATACCCCTACATTTACCCCTTATTACCTAACACTAAGGGCAATTTAGCATGGCCAATTCACCTAACCTGCACATCTTTGGACTGTGGGAGGAAACCGGAGCACCCGGAGGAAACCCATGCAGACACGGGGAGAACGTGCAAACTCCACACAGACAGTCGCCTGAGTCGGGAATTGAACCCGGGTCTCTGGCGCTGTGAGGCAGCAGTGCTAACCACTGTGCCACCGTGCCGCCCACTAGTGGAGGTGCTGGGGATGGTTTGCTGGAGGTTGTGCTGTGTCGCTGCGTCAGACATTCAGGGAGACCTGAGGATTTGGTGATCCAACTCGGCATGGAGCAGAGGGACTGTAGTTACAGCATCTGTGTCCGTGAGATGAACAACAAATGGAGCAGAGGCTGCACAGAGAAAGATCTGAAACCATGGAGTGAGTGGGGAAAGGGATCGGCTGCATCCACTCTGGGTTTTCCAGGAACAGCGTCCCAAGTTACATTTCACTCAGGAGCAGAGTCTGAGGGGCCCTGATTGACAAGGAGCTGGTCACAGAGCGGTGTCACTTCCTTAAACACCACCTGCAGCTTCACACCAGGGGGAGGACGGTGCTGCCAGGATCACTGTTTCACTCAGCTTCTATGATCCCGAACTTTCCAGGCAGAAGTGGGTGACAGATCCATCATCTCCCAGTATGCCGACGTCAACATCACCATTTGGAGACGGAGGATATATATGGTTTTTGAGAGCAATGGGGTCCCTGGGAAAATCAGGGAGATGGAGCAACACTTCCCGTGTCTGATCGGGTCAGAATGAACCCTCCAGTACACACTGCATTACTAAGTCCTGTAGTCTTTCTCCGTTTCAGTAACATACTGCCTGCCATTCTTCCTAAAAAATGACAGACTATATATTACCTTAAATCCCATTTGCTAAACTTTAATCCATTGACTTCACCTGTCCATAACCAACTACAGACTCTCCACCTTCCCTTGATAATTTAGTTTCCTGTTTATCTTAGTTTAATTAGAAAACTTGGTTAAAGTACATTTGTTCCACTCCTCCTGATCATTCATACAGATTGGAAAGAGCTGTGAACCCTGCACTGGTCACTGTGCGACTCCACTGGTGACGTTCTTTCAAACTGACTAAGGCTGATTTTTCCGGAGTGTCTGTTTCCTGTTTGATAACCAGTCCTCCCCCATTTATGTGTAACACATTCAAAGGGCTGACTAAGAATGAGGAACAATCCAGCCCCTCAGGCCTATTCTGCCATTGAATGCAATCATGGCTGATGTCATTGCGTCCTCAGTTCCACGTTCCTGTCCGCTCTCCATAGTCCTTCAGTTACTCAATATCCGAGCACCTACTGCACTCTGGGGCAGTGAATTACAAAGATTCCCACCCTTTGAGAGAAGTAGGTTCTCATCACCCCGTTTTAGTTCTCCCCCACCTCATCGTTCGAGATTGTCTCACATGAGGAAATATCCACTTGACATCTACATTGTCAATCACATTTAACATCGTCCAGACATCTGACATCTCCTCTCATTTTTCTATACTCCAGGCAGTGTTGGCCTGAACTGCTCAATCTCTCTTCTGAGGACAAACTCCTCATCTCTGGAGTCAATCGAGTAAACCACTTCTGAACTGTCTCCATGGCAAATACATCTCTCCTACATTCAGAACACCAAGACTGCACACGTACTCAGTTGCAATCTCACACCTCCCTCCCTTTATAATCCATTGTTTTAGAAATAAATGCCAAAGTTGCACTTGTCTTTCTCATTATCTGCTGTACCTACATCTGCGTATTCTGTAGTATGGACGCGAGCAGCCAGATACCTCTGCATCTAATCATTCTGAAGTCTCTCTCCATTTGGATAATAATTTGCCTTTCTGTTACACTGATCCAAACGGATACACTCATACATTTCGTTGTTCAGTTTCTTCTGTCAAATGTTGCCCCAACCTATCCATATACATTTTCTAATTTCTTGCATCTTCATTGCAATTTCTCACCTGAGTTAGTGTCATCTGTTAATTTGGTTATAACATTTTCTATCCTCTCAACTACTTTAGACTATAGATCGTAAATAGTTGGGGCCTGGGGACCAAGACATATGGTTGCCTAAAAGTTGAATTTTGCCAAACAGAAAATGAGCCATATTTTTTCCATCTCCCTGCATTTTGTTGCTTCACCAAGCCTGTATCCAAGCTGTTAAATTACTTTTAATTGTAAACGATCTTGTTCTGCAGATTAATCATTTCTGCAGAGCTTTTCAATGCCTCCTGGAAGTCTAAAAATTTCATCTCGAGGATCCCCATGATCCAAATCATGTTGATTCTGATGGATTGTGGTTTGACTTTTCAAACTTCTTGTTATTAATTCCTGAATAATCGACTTTATCTATATTTCTTAAATTTCAACAGTTTTCTCACTACTATATATTCCATCATGAAGGTGATAATTCTGAATTCTTACCTCTCTATAATCTCTTTGTTCACTGCAATCCAGTATAATTGGCACATGGCGTGAAATGACCTGCTCTAATAGCTCTATATGAGGTCTGAGTCGTTGAATGGACTCATTCTCTTCCTTGTGCACAAAATCGATGGGCTGATGTCTTTCTGGTGTTCCACATCACCATCTCGATAGTCTGCCTGTCCTCTTCCTGTTGATGCGTAAGGATCGTGAGGGCTTATGCAATCTTCCTGTTGCTATGTAACAGTTTGAGGGGCTGAAAAAACCTTCTCATATTCCTCCATCACAGGCTGGAGATACTGAACGTTCTCTCCTGCATCCCTGATATAGGACTGAGGGAATGATTGGCTTTCATCTGTTCCCATACATCAGACACCTGAGATAAACTTCTTCTTCCTTTCCCATAAGAAATATCATAGTTTGCATCCTTCTCCAATTCCCGTGCAACAGGCTCGATGGGACTGAATATCCTCCTGGTATCCCAGTGCACCAATCTCCAGTCCCTGTGTGACCTCTTCCAGTTCCTATGTTACAGACTTGAGGAGGCTGACAAGACTGATCCTATTGCTGCATCACAGGGTATTAGTGCTGCATGGCCTACTGTGGGCCCAGTGTTATCGACTAGAGGAGCTGACTAGCTTCCTCCAGTAACTGTGTATCAAACTCCAGGCGCTGGGTATCTTCTTCCAGTTCTGGTGTAATAGGGTCAATGTCCTTCGAGACACGACCTCCTAATAAATGTCAGAAGGCTCTGACCGAGACAGTGTCCGTACTATGAAGCACTCTCGCCTCCATACCTGACTTACAAAGACTTACAAAGACGAACTATTAATATAGTATTGTTCTGTATAAAGTCCTGAAGCTGAAAGTAACAAAAGAGGTCCCTCTCGGATACCTCATATTCCCGGCTCAGCTGCTCAAAATTCATCATGACCTCCCCGTCAAAACATTCTCCCAAACAGGAAACTCCTCTGGACTCCCAGAGCCTAAAGCCAGAATCCATCAGTCCCGGCTGGAATCCTATCAATCCTACAAGGGAGTGAAAGCTGAAGTTTTTGTTTTGTAAAGTGCCCTCAACTTGTCCCATTATTCTCTATGCTTTCACTGTGTTAAGGACAATCGGTTTTTGCAATTCTCCATAACAGTCCTCATCTTGTCCATGAACGACCGATTAACGAAGGTACATTTTGCCTGGAAGGCCTCGATGTCCAGCCAAGTTGACCATGGGTCCTGACAAGCCCAATCAGCTACATCGGACAGCAAGGAACTTAGTTGGCATTTCTTAAAGTACGGAAAATCGAAACGTCCCCATTCACAGTGGAAACTGCAGTTTGTCCAGCTTAATAGGAGGCGAGAGGAAGGATAAAAGCCAACTGTTAACCCTCCGTAGCGCCTGCCTGGGCAACGTCAAAGGGAGCATTGGCATGGGGTATCATAAACAAGGAAGGACATTCATTTTAACCAGAAATAACTCAAACAGGATATTGGAAGATTCTGTCTTATCTTCTCTAGCAACTACACGAAGTTAGCTTTATATAACTGATCGAAGGCTTGGATGATTAAAAATTTGCTAAACCTCCTTGTGAACATGTGGAAGGGAATCAGATTGCACCCTAAGGTCGGGTACTCTGATAAGCCCCCCAACAGGGATGGCCTCTGATTTCATAAAATTAATTTTATACCCTGAGAAAGATAAAAATAAATTAATCATTCGTATTAAACAGGACACAGATATCATTAGGTTAATTAGAAAGAGAGGAACGCCATCTGCTTAAATGGTGATTTTATGCCTTCCTGATTCTACCTCCATGGCAGGGATATTGGCGTCCCTCCAGATGGCTTCTGCCAACGGATCAATCAGTGAAATGGTAACGGTGAAAAGGGGCAACTTCGTTGGCTACCGCTGTCAATACTAAAATTACCAGACCTTATACCATTAGTGAAATCCGCTGCTTTCGCGTCACTATATAACACTGCCACCCACCTGGCGAATACCCCTCCAAGACCAAATCATTCAAGGACATCAAAGGTGCGCATCCATTCCATCCGGTCAAGGGCTTTGTCTGCATCCAGGGAGACTATCGAGCCTGGAATTGAATCTTGCTGGCACACTGGAACCATATTTAGCACTCTTTTAATATTATCAGAGGACCTACAACCCCTAATAAAAATGGGCCTCTTTCACAATGGGCATTCAAAGCCAGCATTTTCGACAAAAGTTTAAAGTCCACATTTAATAATGATATAGGCATATACAAAGTGCAATCCTCTGGGACTTTCCCTCTCTTGAGAATAAGATAAATATTTCATTCTCTCAGAGAGGATGGGAGGCAGCCCTGACTGTACGAATAATTGTACATATCCAACATTGGCCCAGCCAGCATGTCTATGCACTCTTTCTAAACCTCACTCCGAAAATCCATATGTGCCGGGGGCTTTACCTCTCTGGAGCTACCTTATTGTCTCCTCAATCTCTCGGATTATCAGAGGTGCATTCTAAAGAGACGCCTGCTCTGAACTTACACCTGGGACGTCCAAGGTCTAATAAAGGACTCCATCGTCGCCAATCAGTCCTCCCAGCCTGCTGACTGGAACAACCCAGAGTAGAACTTCCTTAACGCTGCATTAATCGTTTTGGGATCGTGGGTGAAAATAGCAGCAATCTTCTTTCTGGCCAAGTACGCCTAATATCTACCTGGTTATCACCGTGCTCTAATAACTTCTGTTTCACAAAAGAAATCTCTCTCTTTGCTGTCTGGGCGAGTGCAGAATTCAGAGCAGTCCGGAGGGCTGTAATCTGCTGCAATTAAGTTACAGACGGTCTGGTAAAATGCGGTGTCTCAGCTCTCTTCAGTCGAGACTCAAGCATACGCTGCTGCTCTCCCTTCTGCCGCTTCTGAGTCGCTGATTAAGAAATAATTATATCCCTTGTATAGGCTTTGGCAGTCTCCCAGAGCACCGTCGGATTACTGGCCGTACACAAGTTAATGTTCCAAAAAATTTAAATTCCCCCGAAAGGTACTCAATGAATTTGCAATCCTTCAGGAGGAAAGGATCCACGTGCCAGTGCCGTGTTCCTGTCCCATCGCCACCATCCTTGACCTCCATGTACACTGCCACATGATCAGAAATGGCTATTTTCCCAATTCTATAGGACATCACCGAATTTAAAAAGATCAATGGGGCAGACAACATGTATCGTATTTATGTGGGTTAGAAAAAAAAGGTGAAGTCCCTATGTTCAGGGTGAAGACATCTCATACATCCACCAAGCCAGCTACCTGTTCAGGTCCACTAGTTGCCTAGGTGTCGGGGAATTACCCGCGAGACCCCTCGACATCCTATCCACCTAGGGGTCCATACGTCAGTTAAAGTCTCCCCTTAATTGTATGACTTGCCCCAAGGATCATCAACCAGGAGAGCGGATCTATTTGAAATTTGAGGGGGTGTGCTGGGAGCAATACTATTCAAGGTCCAGTATTCCTCTCCATGTATTAAAGCTTTAAGGTTCAGAGACCACCCACATTCATTCTTAATTTGGTCAAACAACTGAAGTGGAAGGTTCTTATGAATGAGTATAGCTACTCCTCTACTTGTTGAATTAAAGGATGAACAAACACCCGGCTGACCCTTCCCTGCTGTAACTTTAAATGCTCCTTTTCAGTTAGATGTGTTTCCTGCAGCAAGGCTACATCAACCATTTCCTTTCTAAGGCTTGAACGTATTTTTCTTTTCTCTTAATCAGTGAAAGGCTCCCTTTAACATTCCAGGTGCACCATTTTAACGAGCGGTTAGCGATAACCATCCGAAGCAGCCCATGACCCACTGGGAGAAGAACCCCATTTATAGCGCGCCGAGCGAAAGCTATAAACAGTTCGTATAAACTTGAAAATATAACGACAAAAACAACCAAATCAAAACTTCTAACAACTACTTCTACCAGGAACCAACACAAACAAGCAGAGACTTTCCCCCTTGCTCAAAGTGGACGCTCATACTACCGACTAATCCCCCATGGCTCCTCCATGGAAGCCACTCCCAACCCAGACAAAACAAAGTTAAAAACTTTACACGGGTCCTACAAGAAAATTAAAAGTGGGCATTCAACCCCATCCCATCCATACTTTCACCCGAGGCAGTCCTGGTGAAACAAAATGTTACCACCCCTACCTCCCCAACCCCCTTTCCCATTCCATACTAAGAGAGAGAAACGAAAAGCAAATGATAGAAAAAAAGGATAATGGGAGGGGAGGAAGAAAGGAGGAGAGAGAAAAAGGAGAAATGGAACCTCCACAAACCAAAAAAGAACCAAAACGATGTAAGCCAGGCAAACCCCAGAGAAAACAAAAAGAACACAATTTTCCATATTTTTTGAACCAGCAGTCAATTTTAGTGTGTACAGGAAGTCCTTTGCGTTTTCTAGTGAGTCAAAATTAAACACTGACCCTCCATGCCTGAAACGTAATATTGCTGGATATCTTACCAAGTACAGAATATTCACGTCCCTCAGGCTCCTTTTTGCCTTATCAAAAACTTGCCTCTTGCAGATCACAGCCATAGAAAGGTCTTGGAAAAAGCATAATTCGTGATCCTTCGTAAATCAGAGCCTATGGGTCCTTCTGCAAAGCTCGAAAAGATTCCAGCACCTGTTTTTCTCTCTCGTGTTGGAGTTACACTAGGACCTGGTAGGGGCGCTAGTCCGATTCCGGCCTGCAAACTGAGACCCAGTGGGCCCACTCGATACGTATCCAGTTTGCCCTGACTTCCAGCTTCAAAACTTCTGTGAGCCATTGTTCCAAGGAGCTGAAGAGCTGGCTTTCTTGTTCTCGTTCTGGCAGTCCGACCAAGCTGATGTTCTCCTGACGGCTCCGATTTTTGACGTCCTGGACCGGCTGTACTAAGGCCTGTACCTAATATTCCAGCGCTTGGACCCGACCCGCTGAGGATTCTGCCATGGTTTCTAAAGCCACAACGTGTGGCCCGAGACGTTGGATCTCCTGGTCATGCTTCTGCAGCTTGGCTGAGATCAGTTCCAACATGGTTCAATTCTCCTCCATTGCTGAATCAATCTTCTCTCGCAGGCACCTGCACTCCGAGACCATGCTCTGCTCCACAATAAGTTCCCTAGGGTGCTCGCGGAGGCCGACGTCACAGCCGCGGGCGTATACATTGCTGCAGTGCCTTGCTGGCTGTGATCCTCGCGGACATTTTCCCTCAGACATTTTGCTTACTCACTTAAAATGGCAGAGAGCAATACTGGGAATCAAAAGCGAACGATGTTTACCACAATAGGGAAGAAATAGAGGATGAACGCATCACTTTGTCTGAGTTCTGGTGCAGAGCTCAGCAGGGAAGACCTACTGGATCGCTGCCATCATGGATCTCCCCCGAATAATCACTGTTAACAAAGTGTTTTTGAAATGGTTTGAAGATGTTTCTTGTAGATGGAGAACCATTGGATGTAATATAGTTAGATATTCAGGTGGACGTTTAAGAGTTCAGAACGGGAATAGTAAATAAAATTAAACCAACGCAGTTCAGGAGGGACATTTGGAAATGGAAAGGTAAAAGTGAAGTTGGCCTTCATTTAAAGGAAATTGGAATATCGAAGTAAAGGCGTTTTGCACAGACTGCAGGCAGCGTGGATGAGATTATACCTGTGTTCTGTACTGTTTCAAAGAATGAGCGGTGATCTTAGAACATTCACGCACAGCAGACTGACTAATACAGGGGCATGGAGAAGTGCAGCAGGCAAAGTTAGGGAGAATCCCAGGATATTATACAAAAAGATCAATCAGAACAGAATAACCAGGGAACAATTTCGAAACCAAGGGGGCTATCTGTGTGTGAAGCTGGTGAACATTGATTGATTGTGACACAAGAGTTTCACACCTGCTTTACTTGGGAGAAGGAGGAGGCACGTAGAGAATTCAAGAAGATGCATTGTAAAGCTCTCGAACTGATTGATATAATATGCAAGTTAGGATTGATGGTTTTGGATGATGTAAAGTCCAGATGAGTTGTATCTCAGGATGCTGTTGCAGACAAGAGAGGGAATGATTTGACCTAAATGTTTAAGTCGAATCTGACCGCAAAGAAAATGCCAGAGAACAAGAGAACAGCGATGTGTTCCCAAGTTACTGGAAAGGTGGTGGAGATAGACCAGTGTCTGGTGGTGCACCACAGCGAGTAGTGCAGTGTATCTTATTATTTGTTGTGTTCATAAATGATGCAGATGTGAATGTGGAGGGGGGAGTGGGGGATGGGGGGACGAGTATAATATGTAATTTTGTGTTTGATACAAAGATTGGCCAGGTGGGTGGCAGTGAGGAAGAAGGCCTTATTTTACAGGAATATACAAATGGAATGGTTAGATGGGCAGGTCAATGGCAGATGGAATGCAAACCTGATAAATATGAGATGATGCAGTGTGGAAGAAGGAATCTCATAAGGGAGTACTCAATGAAGGGGAGTACTCAATGATAGGGAGCGCATTAGGAAGCTCAGAGGGTGTTTCTCCACATATCCCTGAATGCGACTGGACAGTGTAATAGCTAGTTAAGAAAACACACGGGACTATAGGCACAGAGTTTATTCATCGAGGCAAAATAATATGAGCTAAACATACGATTGGTTAGGCCATAGATAGAATACTGTGTGCAGTTCTGGGAGCCACATTACAGGAAGGGTTTTGGTTTCTCAGTAACATCAGAAGCTATTAGGGTCTCAACAGAATTGGAAGCTTCAGTGGAAGTCTCCTGGCTGCAACTCTCTCTGAATTTTCACTTGATTTTTTTCTGTACTCGATTGGAGAACTGCACCTGAGAATCCGTGACTGAACCTTCCTTTATTGCCAAGTATGTGTTTATGGGATATTACTGTATCAGAACTCTTAATTAATAATGGTTTTTCTATCTATCATTGTGATATGATTTCCAAAAGACTTATTTTTTTGAATACCTGTTTGTTTGCGTGTATTTTAACTTTAGTGTTTAAATAAATTGTGTTTTTCTTAACGTCTTGTAGTTTGACCAGCCACATTGCTTCTGGAACAGACATTTCACATTTCCTTTAAAATAAGAGAACATTAGAGTCTAGAACACCGTATTCAAATATTTTTGAGGGGCTCTGGTGTTGTCCGAAACACATGACTCTTTCCCTTCCTGTGTAATTGGTTGGAGGCACTAAATGGGCTATCTCTACTCTCCTCCAATCATTCATTGAGCTGCATGACTTCCTCATATTCCTGTGACACTAGCTTGAGGAGATGAATGAGCTCATCCTTTTAACTGTGGAAAATATGCAGTGTCCAGCAGTACTGTTATATGAATGTTACCCACACTTCAACAGCACAAGCCTGAATGTTGTCCGGGTCTTGCTGCACATGGACACAGATTGATTCAGGAGCTGAAGGTGTATTTTTTTCTGAATATTGCATTATCTTCAGTAAACACCCCCACTTGTAATCTTATGGTGTGGGCAAGACATTAATGAAGCAGTTGAAGATGTTTGTGCTGAGGAGGCTACTTTGAGAATCTTTTGCAGACATGTCCAGGACTGCAGGGATTTTTGTCCACAAACCACAATCATTGTGCTTTAAGCTTTAAATTACTTTAACCAGGGAAATGTGCAACTCATTCCCATTAAGTGCAATCCTGCTCAGGATCCTTGAGACCGTCCTTAGTTAAATGATGCCCTGATGTCAGGGCCGGTCACTCTTCCCTGAACTCTTGTGTTCACATCATTTGCTCATATCAACAGGTCACGGTGTGGGGGCAGGGAGTTTTTTTTGACCAGTCAGAGCGTTGAGGGCTGTGAAGAATTGGACATGAAAGTGGAAATCAGACCTTATGATCTTATTGTATGGCAAGGCAGGCTTGCGCTGGTGGGAGTGGTCGGGGGGATGAGGATAAATGACATACTCTTGTTTGTGATGTTATCACATTCTGTTAGCTCTGGAAGCTCTGTTATTGAATATGACCAGATTAGCTGCAGCATCTCTGGGTGAGGAATGGGGCCTGTATTCATAGTGAAACTGTGTCTACAACTTGACCAACAAACGAAGCACAAGTTGCAGAAAGGGGAAGCTCAGTTAGGAGTGATGAGGACCCTCTTTCATACCAATTTCCAATTACACTTTCCGAACAAGCCCAAACTGGGTTTGACAGTTTTGAGGGGCTGAATGGTCTCCTCTGTTTCTGTGCACGTGGTGATTGGAGTAAGTAGTCTCTAACTGCTCCTGTCTAGCAGGTTTGATAGGCTGAATGGAACACAGAAACATGGGACTGAGGAGCAGGAGTGGGTCATTAGACACTTTGAGCCTTCTCTACAAGGGACTAAGTTTGTGGCTGATCAGGTTGTGGCCTCAGCTCCACTTTCCTGTCAATGTGCCACTTCTCTGTCCAATATTTAACTAACTCAGCATTGAATAAATGTAAACAAAGATACATCTCAAACTTGTGGGGAATAGAATTCCCACTTGAAATACCTGTTTATAATTTCTGCTCATGCCTCTTATCGAGTCATATAGCATGCAATTGTGTAAGTGCTGACCAGACATCCCATTATGATCGAGTTTGATTTGATAGCATTTGGCTCATATTCCTCTAAACCTCCTTATTCAGAAACCCATCAAGATGCCAGACTCCACCACCTCCTCTGGCAGATAATTCCATATGGACACCTCCCTCTGTATGAAAATAATGCATCTAAGTTCCCTCTAAAATGTTTCCCATCGTACCTTAAAACAGGCCTCCAGTCTGAAAAGCAGTCCTCTACCAACCTCTGTATCCTCCCTTCAATCTAATTTTGTATTCAATTGGCTTGGGTGCGCTGGTTCACACGTGACCTAACTTGCCTATTATTCAGAATCTTGTCGAACAACTTGTTCCAGTCTGTATGGAAAATATCTACAACACTGCCTTTATCAATCTGCTTTAACAAACTCAGTCAAATCAGTGCTACACGATTTCTCATGCAAAAAGTCATGGTGACTATCCCCAATCAATCCTTGCCTTTGAAAATGCATGCAATTGGCTATCTCTCAGAAACCCCTCAAACAACTCACTCACCACTGATGACTGGCTCACTGGTCCAGAATTCCTTGGGTTGTTGGGTTTTCTTTTCTACAGCCACTCCTCCATTGGTCACAGTAAATTATCGGTGTAACCAGGTTGATGATATGTCCTATGACTGGGTCTCACATTGGGTCAGTGTCATCCTCGGAAGAGGTCAAGTTGATTTCCGTCATTTGTTAAGATAACAAAATCATGACGAAAACTAGTTACTCAAATTATGAAGGAAAGGTGAATGTCAAACTGAATAAAAATTACAAAAATGTACATTGATATTTCCATTTTTAAAAATACTGAGGAACACAAACATACACAGACACACACACAGATACATACACAAGCAAGCACACACAGGCACACTCAAATACAGACACAGTCAAACACACACACTCAGACACACTCAAACACACACACAGACATGTACACACAGACACACTCAAACACAGACACAAAAACACAGACACACACACAGACACATGCACATACAAATATACGCACAAACACAGACAAATGCATGTACCGAAGACCGTAAAAAAGTAGAGCAGAAGAAAAGGCCATTTGGCCCATCCAGTCTACTGAGCTATTGATCATGGCTGACATGTTTTTCAGGCCAATTCGCCTGCCTTCTCCCAACAAGGCTTGATCCCATCTTTAAGCATAACTTATCTAGTTATATCCTAAAGACGCTAATGTGTCTCTGTGTGTGTGTATACGCGTGTCTGAGCGTGTGTGTATATGTCTTTGTGTGTGTCTCTTTGTGTGTCCGTATGTGTCTGCGTGCATGTGTTGTCTCTTGTTTGTCTGTGCGTGTGCATGTGTCTGAGTGACGCTGTGTGCGTGTCTTTGTGCGTGTGTATCTGTGTATGTGTGTCTGTCTGCCTGTGTGTGTCTCTGTGTATGTGTCTGTATCTCTGTGTGTTTGTGCGCGTGGGTCTGTGTATGTGTGTGTGTGTTTGCCTAATAGCAGGAGACAGCATTATTGAGGAGAGTTGTTTTTCAGTCTGGAGGTCTGTTGTTATGGACTAGGCCAGCTCACTCAAAACATTCTTAAGCAGGCAGCAGAGACCATCGCTTTGCAATTTGTTTCAGAAAGTGCACAGTGAAAATTACCCAGAGTAACCCAGCTAGGTTCACTATCAGGTTTTAAAATAGACAAAAATTAATTCACAAAATTACACAATGAAAGACAAAGAACAGAACAAAGAACCCTACAGACCTCAATCTATTCAAGCTAGACTCAATTAGTTGTTCTGAATGTACACAACAGTCCCAATAAGCAAACCCCCCTTAAAAACTGTAAAAGTGGAACACATGCTTACCGGTTGCAGTTAGAAGAGCACAAGGAGAGAGAGACAGAGAGAGAGACAGAGACAGAGGCAGAGAGAGATAGAGAGAGAGACAGAGAGAGAGAGAGAGAGAGAGAGACAGAGAGAGAGACAGAGAGACTGTCCACACTGCTGAACTCCAAACCGTTCTGGACTGAACAGCTCACTGTTGCCTCATAGTACCAGGGTGACTGACTGTGTGGAGTTTGCACATTCTCCCTGTGTCTGCATTGGTTTCCTCCTACAGTCCAAAGATGTGCAGATTGGGTGAATTGGCCATGCTAAATTGCACAAATGTCAGGTGCATCCGTCAAGGGTAAATGTGGGTAGATGATTCATCATATACACGCTCCACTTTCTGAGTGAAAAAGTTGCCCCTGAGGTCCATTTCAAATCTTTCCCCTCTCTTATTAAATCTATGCCTTCTAATTTTGGACTTCCAAACGTGGGGAAAACATCTTGACTTCTCACCCTATCCATGCCCTTCATGAATTTATAAACCTCTAGAAACTGCAAATGTGACTCCAACTCAGGGCCTGTGGTTTCAGTCATCCGAAATTCTGAAATTGAATACTGAAACCTCTTCCATCTCGATCAAATCACAATTCTAAACTCATTTTAGTCAACGTGTTCAAACATATTATAAAACACCTCGAGGAGGATTTGAAACTAGAGCCTTGCGGCCAGAGATAGGGACCCTAACACTACTCCATAATAGTCCCTAAACTTCCAACATTATTCTCCTGTGTGTTTGTTCACCAGCCTGTTCTGACATGCTGTGACACATCTCTGCACCTGAATCCAGACTGGTCTTGAGCTAGGGACACGTTCAGACAAATTCAGGAATTGGAATAGAATCCAGAGCTCTGCAGCAGAGGTAGGGACACTACTGACAACACAAGATCTAAACCATGCCCAAATTTTTAATTTTAAGTGCCAGCTTTCAGTTTGGTATGGATTCATTGAAATCTGGTTCACTTTACTGAATAACACAGTGAGAATAATAACATTGTTTAAAAATGCAAGGTACTTGCCTCAATAGTAGGATGTCGAGTTTATGTGCTCTGCATCGAGATAAACTATAAACATCTTTAAATACTTGGCTATTATTTCCAGTTTAAATGACTATTATCTGTAGTCTGCAATATGAGGGAATGAAATCCTGCAGACACACTCTGCTCTATGAAGGATCTAGAATAGATATCAATACTGGACATCCGAGACAAAGAAAGCACATACTTTCTGGCCTCAAACGCCGATCATTGTTTCCCACCTCTAACGTGTGACTGCCCTCTTCCTAAAACCATTAAATGATACAGACAGCTAATTACTTTCCAGCCTTTCTTCCCAAGTACTATCACTCACTGGGCTAAAGAATGGCAGATGGAGTATAATGCTGATAAATGCAAGGTATTCTACTTTGGTAAAACAAACAAAGAAAACACATATACAATGAAAAGTCGAGCCAATGGTAGTGTTGCAGAACAGAACGACCTAGGGTTTCAGGCATAACTCTTTGAAGTTTGCATCATCTGTAGACAGGGTGGTTATGAAGGTGTTTCGCTTGCTGGCCTTCATTATAGACACATAGAGTCACAGAGATGTACTGCGCGGAAACAGACCCTCCGGTCCAACCCGTCCATGCCGACCAGATACCTTAACCTAATCTCGTTAAATTTGCCAACACTTTGGCCATATCCCTCTGAACCTTTCCTATTCCTATACTCATCCGGATGTCTTTTAAATACTTCAGTTTTACCAGCCTCCACTACTTCCTCTGGCAACTCATTCTATATGCGCACCATCCTCTTTGCAAAAAAAAATACCACTGAGGTCCCTTTTAAATCTTTGCCCTCTCACCCTAAACCCATGCCGTCTAGTTGTGGACTCGCCCAACCTAGGGAAAATACATTGTCTATTTACCCTATGCATGCCTCTCATGATTTTATGAACCTCTATAATTCACACACAGAGAAAACAGCCCCACCCTATTTAGGCTCTCCCTTTCGCTCAAATCCTCCAGTCCTGGCAAAATCCTTGTCAATCTTTTCTGAACTCTTCCAAGCTTCACAACATCTTTCCAATAGGAATGAGACTAGAATTGCACACAATATTCCAAAAGTGGCCTAGCCAATATCCTTTACAGCTACAACATGACCTCCCAACTTTTGAACTCAGTGGTCTGAACAATAAAGGAAAGTATACGAAACACCTTCACTATCCTATCTACCTGCGACTCTACTTTCAAGGAACTATGAACATGTACTCCAAGGTCTCTTTGTCCAGCAACATTCCCCGGGACTTTACCATTGAGTGTATGCATCCTGCTCTGATTTGTTTTTTTTTTCCAAAATGCAGCACCACGCATTTATCTAAATATATCTCCATCTGCCACTCCCCAATCCATTGGCCCATCTGATCAAGAAACCATTTTACTCTGAGGTAACTTTCTTCATTGTCCACTACATTTCCAATTTTGGTATCACCTGCAAATTTGCTAACTATATCTCCTATGTTCACATCCAAATCATTTATATACATGACAAATTGCAGTGGACAGTCCTTTGAGTGCAGGACTTGGGACAGTATGTTCAGGTTGCACAGGACATTCGTGAGGCATGTCCTAGAGGACTGTGTGTAGTTCTGGTCGCCCTGATATATAAAGGATATTATCAGGTTCGGGAGCGTTCAGAGATTTATCAGGATGTTGCTGGGAATGGAGTGTTTGAGTTATAAGGACAGGCTCGATAAACTCGGACATTATCTACTGGAGCGTAGGAGGCTGAGAGGTAACTTATAGAGGTTATAATATCATGAGTGGTATCGATAATGTTGAATGGTAGGTGTATTTTCCCTCGAGTGGGGGATTGTTTTAATATAAGAGGAGCACGTTTCTAAAAAGACATAGAGTCATAGAGCTGTATAGCATGGAAACAGGCCCTTTCGTCCAATACGTCCATGCAGACCAGATAGCCAAAATTAATCTCCTCCCATTTGCCAGCATTTGGCCCATTTCTACCTGAACCCTTCTCATTCATCTGCTCATCCAGTTGCCTTTTAAATGGTGTAATTGTGCCAGCCTCCATACCTTCCTCTGGCAGCTCATTACACACAACCACCCGCTACATGAAAGTGTTGCCCATTGGATCCTTTTATGTCTTTCCCATCTCACCTTAAACCTTTGCCATCTTCTTTTCGACTGCATTACCCTAGGGAAAAGACCTTGGCTCTTCACTTTAACCATTGCACCCATGATTCTAATAACATCTAACATCAACCCTCATCCGCTGATGCTCCAGGGAAAACAGCCTCAACCTATTTAGCCTCTCCCTGTAGCACAAACACTCCAATCCTGGCAACATTGTTGTAAACCCTTTCTGAAACCTTTCACGTTTCACAACATACTTCCTACAGCAGGTAGATTAGAATTGCATACGGTATTCTAAAAGTGGTCTAAACAATGTCCTGTACAGATTCAATCCAGTCTCCTAACTCACATACACAATGCACAGACCAATAACATACCAAATACTTTCTTCACTATTCTATCTACCTGCAAATCAACTTTCAAGGAACTATAAACCTGTACTTTGAGGTCACTTTGTTCAAAACCACTCCCCATGACTTTACCATTAAGTGGATAAGTCCTGCCCTGATTTGCCTTTCCCATATGCAGCATCTCACATTTATCTAAATTAACTTCTGTCTGCCATTCCTCGGCCCATTGGCCCATCTGATCAAGATCCCGTCGTAATCTGAGGTAACCTTATTTGTTGGCCATTATACCTCCAATTTTGGTGTCATCTGCAAACTTACGAACTATACCTCCGATGTTCATATCCAAACCATTTATATACATGATCAAAAGTAGCAGAATCAGCACCAATCCTTGTGGCACTCCACTGGTCACAGGCCTCCAGTCTGAAAAACAACCCTCCACCACAACCCTCTGTCCTCTACTTTTAAGCCAATTCTGTATCCAACTGGCTAATTCCCCCTGTATTCCATGTGACCTAACTTTGCTAACCAGTCTCCCATATGGAACCTTATCGAATGCCTAACTGAATTCAATATAGATCAAATCCAGCGTTCAGCCCTCATCAATCCTCTCCGTTACTTCTCAACAAGAAATAATCAAGTTAGTGAGACATGATTATCCAGGCACAACCCCATTTGACTATCCTGATAAAGCGCTTTGCCCAAAACCTCGATTATCCTGCACCTCAGATGCTGTCTGACCTGCTGTGATTTTCTAGAACCACTCTAATCTAGACTCTCATCTCCAGCATCTGCAGTCCTCACATCTGCCTGTCCATAATCAGTCCTTGTCTGTCCAAATACATCTAAATCCTGCACCTCATGATTCCCTCCAACAACGTGCCTACCACTGATATCAGGTTCGCCAATTTATAGTTCCCTAGCTCTTCCTTTCCATTTTGTTTAATAGCACAACTTTAGTCAAACTCATGACTTCCAGCATCTCACCTGTGGCTATTGATGATAAAAACATCTCAGCAAGGGTCCCTGCAATCACTTCCTTAGCTTCCTACAGAGTTATTGGGTCCACCTGATCAGGATCCATAAGGATTTTTTTTTTACACAGCATGTGGCTCATGTAGAGAGTGTACTTCCTGAGGAAGTGATGGATTGTGGGTAAAGCTACAGCATTTAAAATGCATTTGACTAAGTACAAGAATAAATGAACGTTTGGACAAATGTGGGCCAAGCGCAGGCAGATGGGACTGGTTTAGTTTGGAATTATTATCTGCATGGACTATATGGACCGATAGGTCTGTTTGCAAATACCCTGTATAACTCGCTGAGTCTATGTGTATTTACACAACCAAGTATATAACTGTACGTTTCTGTTGGTGTTTGTCTATTTGCGTGTGTCTATATATATGTCGCTGTGTACCACTGTGTGTATGTCTATCTCTCTGTGATTGTTACTTTGTTCCTGCATTAGTGTGTGGATCTCTGTGCAATGGGAACTCTTGTTGTTTTTGGTGTGAATCACTGAAAGTGGTTAAAAACCACTCTCTCTTCCTCTCCCTTTTCCTCTTTTGTATGAAGTGATACAAGCCCACACTCTGCTGGTCTGGTTTAGGTCTTTTCGATTCTTTCTCAAATATTAGGTTACTTCTAAGAGTAAAACATTAAAAATTCCAAGTTACAGGAAGTGCATTAAAATTAATCTCATCGCCTTGCAATGTGGCTCACTCGGAATTGCTTGGATATAATTGCAATGGAAATATGCTTTAATGAGTACACTGTGTGTTGGAAATACTACCCAGTGACAAACCATTTCCACATTGCAGAAGGAGCGCAGACATTTCTGCACATGAACATGTTCCACTCTGAGGGCTTCCGTACAATGACAATACTCGTGTATGTGTGTATGTGTGTGTGTGTGTGTTGCAATCAAAATGTAGATTGGATTGTGCTGTGAGCTGCTGCCCTCCCTCTCACCCTCCCAAACTGAATCCCTGATGGTGTACATACTTTACCA
>NC_057717.1:74554301-74619670 GCF_004010195.1 Chiloscyllium plagiosum | reverse complement strand
AGAGATTTATCAGGATGTTTTTGGGAATGGAGTGTTTGAGTTATAAGGACAGGCTCGATAAACTCGGACATTATCTACTGGAGCGTAGGAGGCTGAGAGGTAACTTATAGAGGTTTATAATATCATGAGGGGTATCGATAATGTTGAATGGTAGGTGTCTTTTCGCTCGCGTGGGGGCTTGATTTAAGATAAGAGGAGCACGTCTCTAAAAAGACATAGCGTCATAGAGGTACATAGCATGGAAAAAGGCCCTTTGGTCCAATACGTCCATGCAGACCACATAGCCAAAATTATTCTCCTCCCATTTGCCAGCATTTGGCCCATTTCTACCTGAACCCTTCCGATTCATCTGCTCATCCAGATGCCTTTTAAATGTTGTAATTGTGCCAGCCTCCACACCTTCCTCTGGCAGCTTATTACACACAACCACCCGCTACATGAAGATGTTGCCCATTGGATCCTTTTATGTCTTTCCCATTTCACCTTACACCTTTGCCGTCTTGTTTTCGACTGCATTACCCTAGGGAAAAGACCTTGGCTATTCACTCTAACCATTGCACCCATGTTTTTAATAACATCAGCCTCTCCCTGTAGCTCAAACACTCCACTCATGGCAACATTGTTGTAAACCCTTTCTGAAACCTTTCAAGTTTCACAACATCCTTCCTACAGCAGGTAGATTAGAATTGCATACAGTATTCTAAAAGTGGTCTAAACAATGTCCTGTACAGATGCAATCCAGTCTCCTAACTCATATACACAATGCACAGACCAATAACATACCAAATACGTTCTTCCCTATTCTATCTACCTGCAAATCAACTTTCAAGGAACTATAAACCTGTACTCTGAGGTCACTTTGTTCAGCACCACTCCCCATGACTTTACCATTAAGTGTATAAGTCCTGCCCTGATTTGTCTTTCCCATATGCAGCATCTCACATTTATCAAAATTAAACTCTGTCTGCCACTCCTCAGTCCATTGGCCCATCTGATCATGATCCTGTCGTAATCTGAGGTAACCTTATTTGATGGCCATTACATCTCCAATTTTGGTGTCATCTGCAAACTTACGAACTATACCTCCGATGTTCATATCCAAACCATTTATATACATGATGAAAAGTAGCAGAACCAGCACCGATCCTTGTGGTACTCCACTGGTCACAGGCCTCCAGTCTGAAAAACAACCCTCCACCACAAACCTCTGTCCTCTACTTCTATGCCAATTCTGTATCCAACTTTGTGGGATTGTGGGTAAAGTTACAGCATTTAAAATTAAGTACTAGAATAAGTGAATAAGTGAATGTTTGGACCAATTTGAGCCAAGCGCAGGCAGATGGGACTAGTTTAGTTTGGAATTATTGCCATCATGGACTGTATGGGCCGATAGGTCTGTTTGCAAATATCCTGTATAACTCGATGAGTCTATCTGTGTCTACATGTCCAAGTATGTATCTGCATATTTCTGTTCGTGTTTGTCTATTCCTGTGGGTCTATATACCTCTCTGTTAACCTCTGTGTGCATGACTATCATTCTGTGCTTGTTACATGTGTTCATGCATTAGTGTGTGGATCGCTGTCTCTGCATCTCTGTGCAATGGGAACTCTTCTTGTTTTTGGTGTGAATCACTTTGGGGGTCAACGGGGTCAAAACCACTCTGTGTTGTTCTCCCTTTCCCTCTTTTGTATGAAGTGATACGATGCCATACTCAGCTGGTCTGGTTTAGGTCTTTTCAATCCTTTCTCACGTATAAGGTTACTTGAAAGATTAAGACATTAAAAATTGCAAGTTACAGGAAATGGATTAAAATTAATCTCATCGTCTTGCAATGTGACTCACTCGGATTTGCTTCGATATAATTGCAATGGAGATATGCTTTAATGAGTACACTGTGTGTTAGAAATACTACCCAGTGACAAACCGTTTCCACATTAGAGAAGGAGAGCAGACATTTGTGCACATGAAAATGTTCCACTCTGAGGGATTCAGTCCAACGACAATCCTGTCCACACCAACATTGTGTGTGTGTGTGTGTGTGTGTGTGTGTGTGTGTGTGTGTGTGTGTGTGTTTCGTGCAATAAAAAAATTGATTGGATTGGGCTGTGAGCTACTGCCCTCCCTCAATAGTCACAATAACAGAAAGCCCAGCAGCTCAGGAAGCATCTTTGCACAGAAAAGGAAGTTGACGTTTTGGACCGAGTGACCCTTCTCAGAACTCATGTCGGGAGACATTACATCACTTTAAACAACACAGAGACTGCCAGACCCACCCCACACAGACACACACACGAATACACACCCATAGAGGCACTCGCTATACATTGACACTAACACAGACATGGAGAGTGTGTCAGTATTTCCCTCGCTCCATGGTAACCTTGTCAATATTTCAGTCGTTCTGTCTGGTGTGTGTCAGTATTTTTGTGTGGAGTGTGACTGTAGGACAATTTCAATGTTTGCAGATATCAAACCTGGAAGAATTGTAAAGTTTGTTGAGGACGGTGTGGAACTCCAACAAGAAAGTTATATTTTGGTGTAGTGTTCAGGCGTATGGCAGATGTCGATCAAAGCAGAACAGTGTGAGATGATGCTCTTTGGTAGGAAGGACATTGAAAGGTAACATTAAACAGGCTGTACCGTTATAAAGGAGGTGCAAGAGCAGAGGGTGCTGGATGTATGAGCACAGATTATCGAAGATGTCAGGACAAGTGAGGGTAGCGGTACATCTCACAAATTAGTGTCAGTATCTGAGCTGTTTACAGGAGGAGGGAGTCATCATGCTCGCTTCCTGGGACGTGGTGGAGATGGTGTGTTGTGAGCCCACCCTCATGTACCACCTCAACACAAAAGGGAGATGGCATCAGGGCCACGGCTTCTAAGTTGTGCCGGGGGAAACGGAGCTGCCAGTGGGTTTAAAGTGAGAATTGTCCTTCACTGAACATTGCTCCTTACTCGGTCAGTGGGACGTGGATGTTTCAGAATCTCCACACGAGGCGTCCCGGTCCTCTCCAGCTCGTACCAGCGTCCTCCCTACATGGCGGGGGGAGGGGGAGGGAATGTATATCGGGCACTCCACGACCCCGCTTGGCCCTTTCTGTCCTATTCCAGGCTGTTTCTCCTGGAATGGGAGAAGGGGAGGGAGGGAGTGAGGGTAGGAGTGGTTGGCCCTGTTATTAGTGCTGGTGTAGGTGGGGGGAGATATGTTGAAGTGTCTGGATGGAGTCAGTCCACAGTGTTGTACCCATGCAGTGTTATTAGTGTCGGAGGGGGAGTAATGGGGGGAGAGAGAGGGGGCGAGAGAGAGTGAGAGCCGGGGGAAGGTGTTGCATGCAGCAGTGAGAGTGGTGAAGCAAGAGTCTTGTTCTGGGTAGTTGCTGCATCAGATATACAGTGACTGTGAGGGAGCAGAGAGAATACAGTGATCCTTACCCTGACAGAGTGGGAAGGTTATTGGTGCTTGTCCTTTATTGCTGGGCATTTCTTCAGACCGCAGATACTGCAATGAGCTGGGTGGAGAATTCAGACCATGCTCGGTGGGTCTGGTGATGTGGCCCTCTCTGGGAAAAGAAAGGCTCCCCTCTGTACTAGCCCATCCGCCAGGACCTCCGTGCCTCTGCCGACAAACCGTGGTGTAATTTATCCTTATCTGCCATACTCGGAGTAAACTGTGCAGGGCAGCTCCTAACTGAGAAAGCTCAACCGTGTGCCCATTGGTCTTTTAAGATGGCACCAGTGCCAGGGATCACGGAATATCCAGGGGTATCTGGGCGATGGTGAGTACCTCCAGCCATGATGGGTGGGAGAATCGGGCTGGTATTGAATGAGAGGGACACCTGGGGTGGGGGTTAATGAGAAAAGTTCGATAAGATTGCACCAGGCAACTAGCTCGGCTTGTGCAGTTGATCCCTCTGTCACACTCAGTGAAAACGGCTAGGAGAAGAATTATTGTTAGATTCAATCCAATGAGTCGAATACACTACTGACGCCACTCACAGTTGCAAAGCTGCAGTTGCTTATCCAATACTCTCCATCACAGAGAACGAGCTAAACATGGCCTACTCTTGAGAAATACGGCAGGGTGACTGAGATAACAGTGGGGAAACACTTTGGGACAAATAATCACAATTCTATTAGCTTTAAAATAGAGATGGATAAGAATGAACTGCGTCTAAAAGATAATGTTCTAAATTAGAGGAAGGCCAATTTTGATGACATTAGCAAGAACTTCCAAACTGGATTGGGACAGATATTCGCAGATAAGGGGCCAGCTTAGAAGAGGGAAATCTTCAAAAATGAGATGTCAAGAGCCCAGACACAGTATATCACTGTTTGGATTTAGCATAAGGCTGGTAGGTGTAAGGAATGCTGGAGGAATGGAGAAATCGAGGGTCTGGTCACGGATAAGAGGGAAACATATGTCAGTTAGAGAGATGAGGAATCCAGTTTTTTTTTTTCAGTATTCATTCATGGGATGAGGGTGTCACTGGTTGTATTTATTGTCCATCACTAATTGCCCAGAGGGCAATTAAGAGTCAAACACATTATTGTCGGTCTGGAGTCACATGTAACCAAGGACAGGTGAGGATGGCAATTTAATTCCTTCAAGGACATCAGCGAACCAGATCGATTTTTCCAAAAATCGAAAATGTGTTCATCATCGTCATTAGCCTCTTAATTCCATATTTGAAGTCAATGCTCAGTGATTCTAAAGCCAGTAGGACTATACTTAAGTGGGAAATAAGGAGGCCATGATGGCGACATGAGATGGTTTTGGCAAATAGGGTTAAGGAGAATCCAAATGTGCTCGACACATACATTAAGGAGAAAAGAGAAACACGGGAGAGTTTTGGGCCACGTAAAGATTAGCAAAACTGCCGATGTGCGAATCCACAGGAGATGGAGGCGACACTGAACAAGCATTTTGACTGTGCAGAACGATATGGAAGCCAGAGAACTTTGGAAATAAACAGTGGTATCGTGAAAAGTGTCTGCATTAAAGAGGAGGAGATGCTGGACTTCGTAAAGCTTGTAAAGCTGGGAAAATCCCCAGGACCTGATCAGGTGTACCCTATAACTCTATGGGAGTGAGGAAAGTGATTGCTGGGCCCCTTGCTGAGATATTTGTATTGTCAATTATCATAGGTGTGGTACCGGAAGATAGAAGATTTGCTAACTTTGTGCAATTACTAAAACCATTTCAGAAGGATGGTTAGGAAAGGCTGGTGAAGTTGACGTCAGTGGAGGGCAAATTGTTGGTGACGATTATGAGGCACAATGTTTGCATGTATTTTGAATGGCAAGGACTGATAAGGGATAGGCAACATGGCTTGAAGCATGGGGAATCGTGTCTCACTAAATTGACTAAGTTTTTTTGAAGAAGTGATTAAGAGGATTTATTGAGGCCGAGAGGTTCACATTGTCGATATGGACTTCAGTCAGACATTTGACAACTTTCCACATGGCTGACTGGTTAACAAGTTTAGTTCACACGGAACACAGAGAGACCTAGTCATTTGGATACAAAATTGGCTAGAAGGTGGGAGACATAGGGTGGTGGCGAAGGGTCAACAGGAGGTCTGCGACCAATGGTGTTCTACAAAGATCAGTGCTGGGTCCACTGCTTTTCACGATTTATGTATATCATTTGGAAGCAAACATAGCAGGGATAGTTGGTAAGTTTGCAGGTGACACCAAAATTGATGGTTTAGTGGACAGCAAAGAAGGTTTACCTCAGAGTAAAATGGGATCTTGATCAGATGGGCTGATGGGCTGAGGCGTGGCAAATGGTATGAGGCGTGGCCAATAATCGATCCCTCAGCAAACCTTATCCATTCCATTCAAACTGAGTAGATTTTCCCTTTCATTGTGATATGTAACATGATGTATGAAATTGGTTAACTGAATCTGTTTGTTTGGTGATTGTGATTAATGTCAGTCTCCGTGGATTATAATTATCCCAGTGGACGGTTTCCATCTTTTTATGATAAATGGGCTCTGTTCAATATGTCATCCCATGGTATGAGTGGGAGAAACACGGACAGCACTAACAGGGATCAGCAACTCCAGAGAGAAGGGGAGGAGAGATCAGAATCTGAGAACATTAAACTAGAATGTTCCAACAATGGACTGGAGTTTATCCGGTTATGTTTCAATTATTTCCACATATTATTGGTGGCCATTATCACCGCGTATCAAATATGCACTTTACATTATTCAATATTTTTATTATCCTATCCTGGCTATTGTTGGTGTCCCTGGTACGTTTCACTGTCCATTTATTATTTGCATTAAGCATGTGAGACTGTATACTGTTCTTTTCAAATACTCTACTCTGTAAACATTCACTCTCCAAACCACCACGAACAACAACAGTGAACTTGTTTCATTCTTTCTCTCCTTCTTTAGTACTGACACTGCGCCTTGTGGGGTGAACTATTCAGTTTCAGCTATGAACCAGGATTCATTGTATCACTGTCCTTGCTGTTTAAATATTGAAAGCTTGGATGTCACTATCTTCTGTTCTGGATACAAATTTCATTTCCTTCCTCTGACTCCACCTCACCCCTGGACAATAACTGAGGCTGGAACAGATGAGTCACATCTATAATGATCCCTTTAGCCACGAGCTGATTACAGACTCCATATCCTGACCATTTCTAATTTTAACTATCAACACCTGCAGAATATACTTCACTGGTTCATTCCATCTGTTATTTGAACTTTGAGCTATGAAATACAGTCTCAATGAAGTCAATAATCTGCTGCTGAATCTCCCAGTTTCAAACCTGCCAAAGCAAATCTGAGTCCGACACGCCATGGCTTGTATCTAAATGCAAACCAAAATCCCATCATTCCTGTACGGATTGATTTATATTGTTTTGGGGTCTGAAAATGCATTTCCTTTTATAGTCACAAGCAAGTCGTCACCTCTGTCTATGACACTGTTCTCAGTGTCCCTCTGTTAATTACACAAACCACTGTTAGTTGTTCACATTCAATCTGATTTCCTCATGTCTGTTCTCTCTCAAACAACAATTGTCATATCTACTGTCGCCAATACGCACACACACATACCCACACATATACATACACACGCGCACACATGCACACGCTCACACAAAAACTCTTGCCTTATACTGGTGTAGTGTAGATACAGAATCATACATTTGTCACTCACTGCATGGGTTGCAAATCATCCTGTGCAAGACCTTTAAGCAGTGCACGTATAGTAGCAATATACTGGCAAAGATTTGAAAAGGTCCCCATGCCGGGCAGGTATTCGAGTTTTTAGAGTAGACTACTTGCATGGTCTGCACAGCTCTCCTTTCTGGCTGGTACCTTGTCCCAGTGTATGGTGTCTAGAATGGTTCTTTGAGGCAGATTCAGAATTTGATGTAACTAACCATTTCATCTCATCTGGCCACAATTTTGCAATAATCTGGCAATAATGAATGCTTCCATTCTTGTGATTGGATCCACCATTGTCTCACTTCTCCAATTACTCCCACTCCCTTGTCTCCTTATCCATATTTTCACAACATGTTATCAGTTAATTCATTGTTTCTTTTTCTGTACCTTTCCCTGGTGTTATTTTTTTGGCTCCCTAATGTATCGAGTGTTGGTATTGTGAAGCTCATAAACAATGAAATGATATGTGGTGGGCTGTTGTTCCATGTTGTGCAGTGGGGTCCAGCAGCTGTGAGACATGTCTTTGAAAGTTGATCTGTGCCTGTCCACTGAAATCCTGTTTGTCCCTCTCAGATGATCGTGTGGTCAGTAACATGAGGAAGCCCCTCGGCTATTATTGTAAACGACCAGGCGTCTAACTTGTAGCTGAGGGCTTCTGACTGACTCATTTTACTGAAACGTTATTGGAGGTGCTGCACATGGTTGTGCTGTGAGCTGCCTCATACATTCAGGGAGACTTGAGAATTTGGTGACACAACTCTGGATGGAGCAACGGGAGTGTAGTAACAGCATCTGGGTATGCAACATGAACAACAAATGGAGCAGAGGCTGCAGAGAGGGGAAACTCTGAAACCATGGTGTGAGTGTATATGGGGAAGTGGATCTGCCAAATCTGTCTGCGTTTTAACACGGATACATGCATCCTCTCGCTCTCCCCCTTTAGTACGCCCATGCATTGTCTCCCTCTCCTCCCCGCACACAAACACACCCCCCTCACATGCACAAGTTAACACTCCCCTCTCTCACACGCAGACACACCCTGTCGCTCACCCCCTCACGCAGACACTCCAACTCGCTCTCAAACACACACATCCACATGTACGCAAACACACACACACATAAATCTGGGCTGAATTTGCATTTGCCAATTTGTATTTGCAGATACATTTTATTTTGTCAAAAATGTACAATTTTTATACAGTCAGTCAATGCAGTATTTTATAAACATCTACTTTGGACATAAACCCAGACTGACTCCAGGTGAAGACACAGACAGACTCCAAACAAGACCTCACCGTAAAATATATTGCCTGACTGGAGGGCTCACCTCCTTTACATCGATAATACCTGAAGGTGTCTCCACGCAGTGACTTGAAATAAATTCTCGGATTTGCATATTAATCAATCAAAACCTTCATCTCGATTCTAACCGATTAAAGATTTAGGAGCCATCTTCGATGTGTTCAATTCATGCACATGAGTTGTAGAACCTTTTGATCTTTCCTCATAAATTCTGTTTCTAAGGTCTTCTCTCTCCAACACCTGATTAAGGAGTAGCGCTATGGAAGCTTGTGTTTTTAAATAAACCCGTTGGACTATAACCTGGTGCCGTGTGGTGTTTGACCTTGCCCATCTCAGTCCAAAGCCAGCACTTCCATGTCATGTTTATTTATTTGTTAGCCAATATTTTCTCCAAGCAAATACATTTTACTAACCCTCTTGTATTTGATATTAATCTTTTGTGCATTGTCTTCTGAAAGTCCAGATATAGTACATCATTCGGATCCCCTTTGTTCACCTTGTTTGTCGCATTTTATTTAAAAAAAAGTTAGCCAAATCATTCAAACATGATTTACCCTTAATAAAAAACATGTCAACTGTGATGGATTGTGCTTTCACTTTGAAAGTCTTCTGTTAATTTCTTAATAACAGAAACAAACAATTCGCCTTCAGTCCCAATCGTTTACTCATAACTTTTCATTCCCTAGTGAAGTTGGTTATTCGAAGTTATTCCATTTTCATAACATCGACAGTCCCTTTCAATTCCTGTGTAACAGGCACGAGGCTGTAAAAGATCGGTTCAAGTTGCTGTGTAAGAGGTATGAGTGGCTGACTGGACTCATTGTGTTCCTGTTTTATACACTCGATGGGCCGAATGCCTTCCTGCTGCTCCTACATTATAAGCTCGATGGCTAGCATGTCCTGCGCCTATTGCTGACCAAACTGCTCAAGATCTCAATGTCCTCCTCCTGTTGCTCAATGACAGGTTTGGAGATTTATGGAAGCTCCCTGCTGTTATGCCACGTTTCGAGGGTTGAATTGCGCAGGCAAGCTGTATTGCCTACAGAGGTAACTTAGTGGTTAGCACTGCTGCCTCCCAGCACCAGATATCTGGGTTCAATTTCAATCTCAAGTTGTGCAGGTTAAGTTGATTAGTCATGGAAAATGTCAGGCTGCAGAGATTGTGCTGGGGTTTGTGTGGAATGGTTTTCAGCATATCAATGTGTAGTCGATGCGTCAAATGGACTGTTGAAACACTATAGGGATTCTACGAATAACACTTTTGTTGCAGAAATCATTTGAGGTAATAATCTCTGAGTAATTCCAATGTCGTTTCGTCAATGAGGAGATGAAAGCAAAGCACATTACTCCAGATGTGATCTCACTAACTTCCTGTACAGCAGCAGCAAGCATTACCTGCCTACTGTAATATTCCCATTAATGTTAGAGCAGGCTCAGCTGTATGGGAGAATACACAACATTGTTGAAATATATGGCGTGTTGACCTTTATTTCAAAGGGATTTGAGTCCTGGAGCAAGCGTATCCTACTACAACAATAAGATACAGCATGGCCTTGGTGAGACCCAATCTCGCACATTATGCAATATTGTGTGCAGTTTTGGTCTCCTTACCTCATAAAGGGCAAAACTGACATTGAGGGAAGGCAGCGAAGAGTGAGCAGACTGATCTCTGGGATGACAGGCTTGTTGTGGGAGCAGAGTTGAGTTGACTGGGCCTGTGTTCCATAGGGTTTAGGAAAATGGGTGATCTGTGTACATCTCCGACAGGGCGAGACATTGTGGAAGCAAGGATGATAATTCCCCTGGCTGTGATGGCTAAAACAAGGGGCCACATCATTAGGTCCAGACATTCCAAAGTGCATTGAGATGAGAATACATGTCTGAACTCAGAGACCGGTGAACCTGGGGAAGTTTCAACCACATTAGTCTGTGGCAGCCGAAGCGCTGAATATAAATAAAGATTTCTAGACACTAAAGGAATGGGAAGCGAGCAGGAGTATGGTGTAGAGATAGAGGATCAGCGATCATTACAGGTAGTTCTGCGATTATGCGGCAATTGCATTCCTGTGGAACACCATATTATAGAAAACGGTGCAAGAGAAATAAGGGGACCAATTCGAAAAAGAGGGTAAGCGGCGAACCTCCAATAATATCAGTAAAAATCAAAACAAAAATAATAGTTAACCTTACACAAACGATAGCACAATCTACACAAATCTTTAAAACATATATTGCAATGAATTAGTACAGTAAATGTAGCAAATTAACACGACAGTCACTGATTATAACAACGCTTCACCAGAAAGCTCGCGAGCTGACTGACCATGTGATGCCGACACAGAATTCCAGTTCTCTCCAAGATTCTCTCCTGGTTTGAAATAAAGATCTTTCGAAATGTAGACTACAAATCTCACTTATAGGCTCAAGTTCAAGGCTTGCAGAGTGGATTAAATTCCTGTTTTAGCTGAACTCATTGAGGATGCATTTTGCAGACAGAGGATCCTGAGGCAGGATTTTGCTGTTCAGCGAGTGCCTGAGATGGAATCACGTCACCGTGAGCGGGAGCTCACTTTATGACGAAAGGTGCGCAATGAAGACGCCTAGTGTGTTGAATGACCTACTCATTTCCTGATGTTTCTGTGGAGTCTGTGGCAAAGCTGTGTAAATGTTGCCACCAGCTCTCAGGTGTTAGGAAGGAGGCCTCTGCAGGATCAACAGGACTGTATTTCCCCTTCTGATACTGAGGCTGGGGCCGGGTGTTCTGTCCGGTTTTACCCTTTAAGACCTTGGAGAAGTTTGATATAATTGAGTGTCTTGCTTGGCCATTTCAGAGACCATTGAATAATTTATTACATGTCTGAGCGTCTGGAGTCACTTTAAGGCCAGACAAGAAAAGCACCAGAGATTCACTTCCTGAAAGTACATTAGGGAAGTAAATTGAAGTTTACAGTTGACAGTTGCTTCAAGGTCACTATTACCGACACCAGATTTTAGATCTCGATATTTTATTAATTATTTTTAACTTCCACCAGCTGCTGGAGCATTAGCCTTGTCTAGATTAGTAATCCAGTGACATTTCCACAACAGTATCATCTCCACATGGGGACTAACCGGAAACCACGTTGAGCAGGTTATTTCTGTGCTAGTTGCCAGCTCTGTTAAAAAGGAACTACCCACTAATTTGGCTTTTGTGATGGGACTGATGGGGTGGTAATTGGTTAGATTGTAATTATTCCTCTCTGAGGGAACTGGATATAGCTGAGTAATTTTCCACATTGCCAGGGAGATGTCAGAGTTGGGGCTGGAATGGAACAGCTTCCCCAGGGACACAGCTTGTTGTGCAGCACAAGTCTTCAGTCCTATTGCAGGGATGGTGTAAGGGCCCATTGCCTGTGTCGTATCTCTTGTGTTAAGCTGTTTCTTCATGTCACGTGCAGCGAATCAAATTGGTTGAAGTCTGGCATCTGTTGTTCTTGGGCATCATGGCGAGAGTAAGGTGGATCATTAACTCAACACTTCCGGCTGATGACGGTGAAGATCCTTGTCTTTTACACTGATGTAAGGGCTATTCTGCGAAGTAGGATCGGGATATTTTTGTGGAGTCCTTTCCTACAGTGAGTTGTTTAATTGTCCATCGACATTTATGTCTGGATGTGGCAGGACTGTAGAGCTTCGATATGATCGGCTAGTCTCAGGGTCATTTCGCCCTCTGTATCAGATGTTAGTTCTGCTGTTTGGAATGTAACCAGTCAAGTGCGGTAGCTTTAATGGGTTGTCATCACGATTCGGTACAAATGGTTCTAACCCTGGCATGTTTACCCACCGTCGTCACTGAACCATAGATTGGCTTGATAGTAATGGTAGACAGAGCGTTGTCCTGGGGAAAAAGTTACTTATTGTGATTAAATACAGTTCTGCTGCTGCTGTGATTCTACAGTACCACATGAATGCCCAGTTTGAGCTCCAATATGTACAATTCAATTCTACTGACTATCCCCCTGTTCACACCAAGACCCATTCACCTATCAGCCCTCTACTTAGTAACCTAAAGTGATTTCTGATGTGGTAACACTTCCATTTTCATATTCTCATTCTGCTCAGGGTTCTTCCTGATGTCACGCTCCAATTTGTTACATTGCTCAAGCCTTTAAAATATTTATCTGAAACGTATCCATTCCTATAATGCTATCATCTAAGTTTGAAGTGATTGTGTTCCCCTCTGTTTCTCTCTCTGACCATGATTAAGAGCTCTGTAGTCTCAGTGGTGCCACCCTTAGGTATTTTCAGAACCAATGAATGTGTTCACCTTGTGTTATTGTTTACTTCCCTGTGTCAGATGCTCCGCATTGGACGAGACGTTTGAGCAGCTTTGACACACGCCTGTGGAACTTGTTCAAAAACAGAAATTGCTGAAGAAACTAAACAGGTCTGCAAGCATCTTGTGGAGTAAAAGCAGAGTTAATCTTTCGGGTGCAGTGACCCTTCCAGAATGCTCCTAATTTATCCAGCAATATCTGTATTTTTAATTCCCGTATCCAGAATTATTTGCTTATTTGAAAATTTCGTTCCGTGCCCATTCATTTCTGGAGAAATTCAGCAGGTGTGGCAGCATCTGCAGAGACAAAGAAACAGAGTTAATATTTCAAGTTCAGTATGACACTTCTTCAGAACTGAAATGGATTGCAAACTGAGCTTGTAAATCCCTTGACGAAGTTGGGAACTGGGTAACGGGGAAATGAGAGTGTTGCAAAATATAAACGAGCTTTGAGGAGTGCTGAACGAGAAGATGATGTGAAATGGTTTTAAATTAAGATGTTAATGGGGGAAAGGGGTTCTCTCCATTGAGTGCACGATAAAGAAGACACAACCAAGCAAGGTCATAGGGAGGCCAGGAGGGAGAATGTCTGAAAAATGGAGAACTGCCATAATAAGGTCAGTCTCTGAAGTTATGGAATTGTATATTAACCCCTACAGGCTGTAACCTACCAAAGTGTAAAGTGAGGGCTCTGTAAAGTAAGCTTGGTTGTGCTGCATTGGAACATTTCAGCAGCCCAGGACTGAAATTGTAGCTTTAGAGCAAGGTACGTTATTGAAATGGGAGGCAATGCGAGGGTCAGGGTCATTCCTACAGACAGAGAGGGAGTGTTCCTCAAAACAATCTCTTCTTTGGTTCCCCCCAGGGTAAAGGAGACTGCATTCGAGCAGGAATGATAAGAGACTGGAAAAAGTACAAGTGAAATGCTGCTTCACCCGGAAGGTGTGATTGGGGCATTGGACAGTGAGAGGGAAGAGGTGAATGGGCAAGTGTTAGGAAGTGAGGAGAAAGGGAGGTCAATCTTTGTTTTGGGAAGCAGGGGACGGAGTAAGGGGAGAAGCGAGGGAGATGGGACAGTCACAACTGAAGGATAGGTCCATCAGAGTTAGAGGATTTCTCGTTTGAGAGAAAAGGTGGTAATGTATGAAGATTCGCACTGGAATGTTGCATCATCGAACAGAAATGATAGAGCCAGAGAAACTGTGAGAATAGCGTCACTCTCAGCTGATCATGTGTTCAGCCACATATGGAGGTACCCTCAAATGATTGAAAAGAACAAGGCATTTCAATTGTAGAATTATTTCTTATATATGGTCAAAACAGATTGTGGAAATATACCCAGTTGAAGGTCAGTAGATGTGTGGGGGAGACATGTAAGCAGATACTTCATAACGCTCAGCAATGATGGGCTCTGGTCAAAAAGAAGATGGTGTGAAGATGTGAAGATGAACCACCCAAGATGCATTTCGGCTGTGAAGGATAACTAGTCAATCACAGGTTAACGAATTCAGATTGGTGAGCTCGAGCATCGGCCACATTTGGGATGTTTAGTTTTGGAACCAGAAGCAGTTAGTATAAAGCAAAATATAAACAAAAATATTCCAAAACTGGCAAGATTTTTTTAAAACACTCGGCGCAATAGTTTCTCCAAATCTATTTTTAAAAAAAGTTCATGATGTGTGTGTAACACTTGGAAGAAAGGCAGGAAATTATATGTGGGACACCTGCAGGATGTGACTGGGGAATTGATTTCAGGGAACAGGCAGAGAATTTAAAATAGTATTTTACATCGTTCCTCACAGGGGGAGTCCAAATAAGTTTTAATATTATAAACAAAATTGTAGTCGGATGAAAGTGCTTTTCTCAAACAGATAAGACCAAGGGTAAATAGGTCATCAGCGATTCATAGCTGGTTTTAATAGAAGTAGTTACATAGTGACTGGTGGCACGGTGTGAAATATTCCATACCTCTCTGGATTACTGGAGTGTTCCATCAAAACTGGAGTACCTCCAAAGTGGCGTCTGTCTTCAAGAAGAGATGAGTCTTCAAATGTTTAGGTGTTATCTTAATCTGAATAATGGAGCATATTTGAGAGGCTTAATGACCTCATGATGCACTTTCATCCTGAGTATTAAAAAAAACAACTCTGCTCCTTCCCCTGATGTATTACACACTGGGTGGCGAACATTCTGCTGAAGTTGGTAATTATTTTGAATATTATCTGGAACATTGTAAAACGGTATCATCCAGAGAATTGTAGAAACAGCAGTCTCCAGAACATTTTCTAAACATGTAGGGGTATTGCATAAGTGAGAGAGAGAGAGAAGGTGCTGCATGCAGTAGTGAGAGTGATGGAGCCTTATTCGGGGGAAGGTGCTATAACAGATATTAAATGAATGTGAGGGAGCAGAGAGAATATGGCGACCTTTATCCTGCCAGAGCGCGGAAGGTTATTGATGCTTGTCCTGTATTGCTGGACATTTCTTCAGTCCGCAGATATTGTACCTAGCTGGGTGGTGAACTCAGACCATGCTTGGTGGGTATGGTGGTGTGGCCCCTTTTGGGAAGAGAACGGTCCTCCTCTGTACTTGCCCATCCACCAGGACCTCCGTGACCCTGTCGACAAACCGTGGTGTAATTGCCCGTTATCTGCCATGTTCGGGATAAACTGTGCAGGGCAGCTCCGAACTGAGAAAGCTCAACCGTGTACCCATTCGCCTTTTAAAGTAGGAACCAGTGCCAGATATCATGAAATATCCAGGGACATCTCGGCGATGGTGATTACCTCCAGGCATGATGGGTGGGAGAATCGGACTGGCATTGAATGAGAGGGACACCGTAGGGTGGGGTAGGTAGTTAATGAGGTGAGCTCGATAAGATAGCACCAGGAAACTAACTCCGCCTCGTGCAGACAATCCCTCTGTCACACTCAATGAAATGGCACTGAACAAATTATGGTTAGATTCAGCACAATGTGTCGAAGACTGTGCTGACCCTGCTCCCAGTTATACAGCTGCAGAACAAATACTCAGCCAAAACTCTCCACCATCTTAACTAACACCAATATCCTGTTCACCCATTATTCGTGGAAACAGTGACCCATATTGCAAGATGTTTTCAAAATGTTTTCATTTCACAGTTTTTTAAACCTACCTTCAGAGACTTCTCTGAAATTTTCTCTCCATCTCCCCCTTCTTTTACCAAGGATCTCCCTTTTGGTGGCATTTCAGCTGATTCATGTCCGCTTTCTGGCTGTGAGTTTCACGCCCACAGCATCCCGTTGTCATAGCACAATGGAGATATGGAGCTGTAAATGAATGGGAGCCGCACATCCTGTCACTTCCAAATTGGCTGCACGTTTCCCCACGTAGAGCAATGATCTAATACAGTGTTACTCAGCAATGCAGTGGTTGGTGTAGACAGCTGTGCATGCTGGGAAGGTAACTGCTCTAGATTAACAGATAACTTCATTGCGATTCACTGCAGAGCTCCCCATGCTGGAAAGACACTCAGTCCATGTTTATAGAACAATGCACTTGTGTGCTCTGCAGGTTTATATATCAATGCACTGTTGGACGGATAAGAAGTTAACTGGTGACTTCTGAACATTGTTAAATCCTGGACGTATTGCTGAGCAAGACACTGGCCTGGTTTACGCTTAATGATGAACAGATATCTCATCTGGGCTTATACGTGTGTGGGCATGATCTGTGAGGTGGATTGAGTATCCGATATAATTCCTGATATAACTATTACTCCTCTCGCTCGGCCCATTCTGCTATTTAACCCCATATTTCTGCAACATGTTGTCCATTAGTAATTACCAAAGTAAAACGTGAATTTCAGTCACTCTTGTTATGGAAATGGAGATCGTGACTTGGACCAATTATGTTTTTTTAATATTTTAAAGCAAAATGTGAGGTGCTGTGTTTCAGATACAATTCGCTTTGTCAAGATACTCAAATAAAGCAAAACACAATTTATTCAAACACAGTTTGGCTGAAAGGACCACAAGGAATGGACGTTATCTACACTGTCGATTGCACTGTAGGAGACTCTGAAAAATTCCTAACCCCACCTAAGCCGTTAATATATGGTATGATAAATGTCAAATTAAACATAAATAAATCAAAGGAAAGGAAACAGCGGGCCTGGTGAGCAGACACAGATGGCCTTAGGACCCCGGCAATTTTTACCTTGCCAAAACACAGTAGAATCATCAAGCTTGTGAAGAGAAAGCATCATCTCTCTCCCTTAGCTCTATTTTTTACAGCTGGAGATATGCCATTAACCCAATAGTCAGCGATGTCAACATCCACCCACACCAAGCTTTATTGTGTTATATCAGGGTTATCGTGAAAAGGGTTAACTGGAGATGTTTGTTCAGTGACTGTGATTAATGTCAGTCTTCCTGGATCTAACTGGGTCACTGGTGGCTTTCCCTCTTCCATAATTAGGTGCTTCTTTCAATTTGTTATGCCACAGTATTTGAGGCAGTGTAATCCTAAACACGATTGGCATCAGCAGCTAGAGAGAGAGGAAGAGATCAGAATCTGAAAACATTAGAATGTTTCAACAATGGATCAGAGTCTGAGAACATTAGACTGGAATGTCCCAACAATGGACAGGAGTTTGCCGTTGGGACTTTACTATCTTTCACGGGATTGGACTTGGTTAGAGTTGCGGATACGAGCCACACTCATGCTAATTCAAGCTGGGTACTATCCCATCCTCACTATTATTGGTGTTCCTGGTAAGCGTATCTCTGTTAATTCCATCAACGATGGTGAAGGTTACTGCTATTCCAGTTAATAATATTTAACAAATGTTTGAACTTTCAGTCATCAATTCCACTTGATTTGCATACATTTCCAAACTCCTTACTCACAAACATCTAAGAAGGAACAAGACTGTTCGGAACCTTGAATCTCCTTTTTGCCCTGAACTGTTTTATGTCTCGAGATTCTCTCTGTCATCAAATCTGCCGATACCAACCTCCCTAATAACCCCAGTCTCCAGCTATGCCTCAGTGCCGTTGCTAAATTAGCTATCATCTACCCCTTCGTTAATGACAGATTTTACGGCTGCAATTCTATTCTGACCACTCTTCCAGTTACAAATATTTTGACCACAAGCTTCTTCTTGTCTCTACAGTTACTTCACAACAGGGACTCTGTACTAGTAGTATCACTGATCATGTAATTCAGAGGCATAGGTTATGACTCGAAAAACATTGTTTGAAATCCTACCACAGCCGATGTCTAAACTTAAATTCGAATGGCAAAAATTGGAATGAAACCTAATTTCACTCATGGCAAACATAAACCATCAGTATTTCTTTTCTTATCTTAATGATAACCTTTGGTAAAGAAACTTAAAATTTTTGCCCTGTTTGGACTCAGTCTGATTTCAGATCCACAACAGTGTAATTGGCTCCATAGTGCCTTGACAAATGTCCGTGTGGTCAAGGGCAGATACGAATGGCCAATAAATTCTGCCCTTGCCAGTGATGGTAGCATTCCGGGAAACAACAACATTAAATGTTAAATAACCAGGGAAATGTGGATGCTGGAGATCTGAAATAATATTCTCCAGCGTCTCAAAGAATGTTGGAGAATCTCAGCACGTGTGGCATTCTGTCGGACTGGAGAAAACCAGATAACGTTTAGAGTTCATTGACCCGATCAAAACTAAATGCAACTAGTAAAGAATATTATTTATTTCAGGGATGGTTGGAAGGGTGAATGGGAGGTTTGTGTTAAATGGATTGAGAAATGTCCAGCTAGAGGGAAAGAGAAAGAGAGAAAGAGAGAGAGAAAGAGAAAAGAAAAGCAAACAAAAGGATACAGAATGAAAATAGAATGGGAGGTTATTCGAACATTTTTCCTTTTCACATATTCCTGAATACCACATCCATTTAGGTATGTCCCTGCTTGAATTGAGTTATGTTTCCTCTATCACTCTTCTCTGAGTGTGGTGATCAACTTCATCAGCAATATTGGTGTTGCCCCTCTAGTTGCTGAGATACAGAGAAACACAATATTACATTGTCAACTGCTTCTTCGGAAAGTGGAACTGTTACTGTGGGACTGTGCAGAGACGAAACGGCCTTCTCAGCCAGGAAGAGAAACTGAGTAGACAGAGACATATTTAACACTGAATGGGTGCTCATTGGGTGTGGGGAATTGATTTGCTGCTATCATTGAAAAGTCAGTAGAGGTTCTGTGGATGGTGTTCTCAGGTTTGTATTGTCAGCTGCTGCGTTCATTCAGGGAGACCCGAGCGCCTGTTGACCCCACTCTGGACACTGCATTTACAGTGTATCTGGGTCCATGGGAAACAAATGGAGCCTACAGAGAAGGGAAACCGTGTAAACATGATGGGGATGGGCACTGAAAATTCCTCCCTGGGATTTCCAGGAACATTTGTCTAAGCTGGACCCATTCCAAGTGTAAAGTTTGCAAAACCAGTTTTTTTAAAAAATGAGGTAGTCACTGAGCTGTGTCCCCTCATTCAGTATAACCCGTCGCCTCACATCAGGGGCAGAACTGTGCTGACTCTCACCATGAAGTGAACTGGATTGACTCTGGAACTTTTCAGACAGGAGTGGGTAATATATCCACCATCTCTGAAGTGCAGTCCTCCGATGTATTCACGAGCTGACAGAAGCCACCTGCCTGCTGAGAGGAAGACACTGGTTCCATCTCCACAGGGGAAGGTACAGGCACTAACTTCCAGAAATAGTAGGGAACAGAGGGACTGGTAAAAATGAGAAACTGCAGGAAATTAGAATTAATGAAGAGTATGTTTTTGAAAACGTAATTCAATTGAAATTTCCTCAGTTAATGAATCTGATGAGCTGCATCCCAGAGTATTGAAGGGGTGGCACTAGAGCTAGTGAAAGAATTACTGATTATTTTTCAAAGCTGGTTAGATTATGGAAATGATCCTGCAGACTGGAAAGCAGTTGTTGTAAACTTAAATATTTAAAACAGGATGGAGAGGGCAAACAGAAAACTAAATAGATTGATGTCAGCTGTGAGAAAAATATTGTAACCTTTTATCATGAATGTGAGAACTAGACACTTGGAGAATAGTGATCTGATTTGATATCGTCGGCCTAGATTCAGGAAAGGGAATTGATTTTTGATAAACTTGCTAGAATTTGTGGAGGTTGTCCGCTGTGACATCGAAAGTTGAGAACCAATGGGAATGGAGTATTTAAATTTTCAGCAGACGTTTGATATCGTTGAGTACGGTTGAGTGGGGAATGTTAAATTCCTTGTGTATGTAGATGTGAAATATATACCATATGGATTAAAAATTGGATATTGGAGACAATGAAGGGAGTAGGATTTTTCTCCATACTGAAGACTTGTTGGATATCAGAAGGATCATTGTTTGGCCAATAACTGTTCACAAGGTATAAAAACTGAATCAGATGTGAACAAATAGCTTCATTCACATTTATGTTTCTTTCTCAATGGTGTGAGATCGGGAAGTGCTGTTGTTGAAAATGACCCTGGATGAGCTTGGTCATAAGTCACCAACAGAATTCTTTCGTGGCAGGAAGTAAGTGATATGTAGCTCTTCATACAAAATGATTCAAGTGTCAGAGTTGGTATATCTTTCCCAATGGTAGTGTTTTGTTGAGAGAGTATTTGGTGCATTGTGTACAGATTTTGGACTGTTTTATAAATAATGATCTCTTTGCCATAGAGACAATGCAAAGGAGTTTCACCAGATTAAACCCTGGCATGATGGTACCATGAGTAGAGAGTGCAGGAACTATATGTTTAATTTGTAGCGCTGTGAGAGAATAAGAAGTTGGAACTTGATGATAACAGACGGACAGTCATTACATCCCAAAATTCCACACTATTCATTTGAAGTTTATATACCTCTACAGAGCACCCATTTCGATTGACAGAAAGGTACAGGCTCTGAATGAACTCTGGATACTTGAATGCACAGTTACTGTGTTTAATGTCACTTGGTACACAATCCTGTCAGCAGTCACAATACCTTCATTCTGAAAGAGTTAACAATTCTGCACCAGGTTCTGACCTCTATAGAGACCATGTGTCTGCTTTCTTGAAGATGGAAGACAGCTTGGAGAATGGTTAATAAAGTTGGTGTCATGCCTGCTTACAGAAAACCATGTTAATGTAGAACATAGGTAGCATGAGTAATTAAGCCATGTGGACCAGGTCGGAACAGTCCATCTGTTCAGTCACTGCTCCATTTGTTTGTGATGTTAGAGCATCTCTGACACCTTCCTGTTCCTGTATTAATGACTTGAGAAGCTGAATGACGTCTTCCTGTTCCTTTGTAAGTGACTCCGGGTGTGAAATGGCCTCTTTCTGATCCCGTGGAAGTGACATGTTGGAGTGAGCAGAATCCTTCTCTTCCTGTGTAATAGGCAGGAGGGACTGAATGAGCTACAACACATCCTGTCCAATAGTTTGATGGGCTAAATAACCTCCCCATATACTTGTGTACTCAGATTGTGGTGCAGAACGAGCACCTCAGTTTGCTGTGGAAATGTGCAGTGTCTGCCATTGCTGTTGCATGAATGTGATCCAGGTTTTAAAAGCATGATCTTGAATGGTATCCAGTTCTAGTTGCACATAGATACTGACTACTTCAAGCGCTGCGTAGGGACAACTTGTTCTGAACATGATGTAAACTTCTGTGAATATCCCCATAATTGCTCAGTTTGGACGAAATGGGCTGAATGGGCTTCATCCACATGGTAGGTATTCTATAATGACCGAGTGGAGATGCTTGGGCTGAAGGAGCTACCCTAAGGATCTACTACAAATGTGTCCTATGGCTGAGATGATTGATGTCCGGCAGTGATAACCATCTTCCCTTGTGCTGTGAATGACTCCAACCAGATTAATATCTCTTGTCTTCCAGGGTGCCCTCTTCATGCCAACCTTGCCCTTCACCCACACAGGAACATATAAACCTTGAACTCCAGCCATCTCATTTTTAAAGGCCTCCCAGTTGCTGGAGGTAATTTTGCCTGCAATCAAATTACTCCACATAACCCCTGCAAGTTTCTGTCTTATTCCATCAACATTAACCTTGTCCCAAGTTCGAACTTGCACTGAGTACCGGTTAGTCTCTCTCCATAACTATTTAAAGATTAATACAACTATGGTCACTGGTCTCAAAGTGCTCCCCCACTGTCATCTCCATCACCTGTCCAGCTCTATTTCCCAAGAATAGGTCAAGTTTGCCCATTCCCGAACAGGACCTTCGCCATACTGCATGAGGAAAGTTTCCTCAGCACACTTAATACATGTACCCCATCTAAGCCCTTAGTTCTATGTCAGTCCCAGTCTATGTTCACAAAATTAAACTCTCCTACTATGACAATCCTATTGCCCCTGCAAGTCTCCCCAATCTCTCTACATATTTTTGTTCCTCTAACTCCCATTGACTATTTGGGGGTCTTTTGTACAACCCCAATAATGTCAACATCCTCTTCTTATTTCTTAGCTCCACACACAAAGCCACACTGGATGATTGTCCAGGTATTTCATCTCTGATCACGGCTGTGATACTCGCCTTAATCAAAAATGCAACTCCCCCTCTGCTCCTTCCATCCCCACTATCCCGCCTAAAGCAGCTATACCCTGGTGCATTAAGCTGCCAGTCCTATCTCTCCCTCAGCTATGTTTCTGTAATGGCTATAACATACCAGCCCCACTTACCTATACATGCCCTGAGTTCGTCGGCGTAATCACGCAGCCGTTTAGCATTGTAACAGATGCAATTTAATTCTCTGTCATGTTCCAGCCTGACCTATCTCTTCACTTTATTGTTTCGAATTACTATATCTCCTTTCAGACTCACACTTTTTTCCCTGCCATTGATGATCCCATACCATCCCCAACCCCAGCCAATTTCGTTTAAACTCTCACTTGTCGCACTAGCCATCCTCCTTGCCAGGATATTGCCCCCTGCCTCCAGTTCATGTATAACCCGTCCCCCTTGAACAGGTCACTTCTGCCCCACAAAATATCTTAATGATCTAAAAATCTATATCCCTATCCTGCACAAATTCTTTAGCCACGCATTAATCTGCCATAACGTCCTGGTCTTACCCTCACTCGCACATAGCACTGGACGTAAACCGGAGATTACCATTGTCATCGTCCTGGCTTTTATCCTTTTTCCTAGCTCTCTATAATCACCTCATCACTATTTCCACCTGTGTCATTTGTAACAACATGCACAATTACTTCTGGCTGCTCAACCACCACTAGGGAGAACGTTCTGCAGCCGCTCTGAGACATCCTGGAACCTGGTACGTGGGAGGCTACACACCATCATGGATTCCCATTTGCAGTCACAGATTTTCCTGTCTGTTCCCCTCACTATCGAGATTGAATAATTGCTTCTGAAGTTATTCTGCTCCTCCCGATAATGCGATTATCAACCTTCCGATAATGGGATTTATTCCTGAAACAGTTGGATTTGGCTGAATTCCCTTTGCTTCAAGCAGTGGGGAGATTCCAATGAATCCTCATCATGAATCCTCCATGAGTGATAAAACCGACTGGGTTTTTTTATTAGCTCGCACATATTGCTGTGATGAGGGACAGGGAAAGAGAAAGGGATTAACAGTCTGTTCCTTCTCAGGTAGGTTTCATTTTTCCATTCTACGTTGAATCAATAATGTTATCAGAACTCAGACTGGACTATGTGTGCTCTCCTTGAACATTGTCTGAAAATTATGACTCCATATCACTCCCTGCTTCATACAGGTGCATCATTGCTATTGTCGTACACAGAATAATTTCATCAACAAATAATTACCCTACTTTTGATTTAAAGATGTGTTTATATGTACCTATGTAATATAAATATAAAATGCTTAATGTGTTCATAATATCTGCATTAAAATGAATGTATCTTATCTTAAACAAATACAGACATTTCTGGAAAAGCTCAGCAGGTCTGGCAGCATGTATGAAGAGAAATGAGAGTTAACGTTTCTGGTCCAGCGACCTTTCCTCAGAACCTGTCTTATTCTTAAATTACATCCCCAGTTTGTTTCTCCCACACAAGAGGAAATATCCATCAGGTATTCAACAGATACTCTCTCCTCATGATCGTACAGGTCAATAAGAACATCCCTCATTCTCAGGCCTGAACTGTTAATCTTTCATGACATAATGCGTTCACTAGGCCGAGTAAAGAGAAACATCTTTGGAAAATTTGAAAACCGTTTAGCTTATTTTCTGTTTTGGGGATCATAACTTCAAACAATATATCAGATGGGGTCTTGGCAATGCCCTGTACTGATGCAGGAAAGCATCGCTAAGATCAAACCCGACCCCCTTGCATGAAACAGCATCGTTCTGTTTCCCTTCAAAATCATTTGCTGCATCTTCACAGTAACTTGATGTGTTTCATGTGCTAATACACACAATTCCCTCTGCACCACAGAGTTCTGCATTTTCTTACAATTTAAATTATTTACTGCTGTTTTGCCTTTCGCCCAAAACAGTCACCCACATTGTACTGATGTTTATTTTGTCGCAAGCCTACTCACTGCCCTCCCCATCTTTATCCCATTGCAGGCGCTCTGCCTCCACTTGACATCTTATTGAATGTTTATCCTGATATATGAGCTCCAATATATTCAGCCTCTTCATCCAAGGCATTAAACTAGATTGTATACTGTTGATAAACTCATACTGATCCTCGAAGAATTCTACTAGTTACAGCTTTCCAACCCGAAAACAAGTAATTATCTCAACTCTGTATTTCAGGTTAGCTAGCCAGGGCTCCCCCGTTCCTGTGTAACTGCCCAGAAAGGTTATATGGCCTTCTGTTGTGCGGTGTAATTTAGTCAATGAGTTGAATGACTATATTCTATTCCTGTGCAACTCCATAGAGAGACAGAATTGCCTCCTCCTGTTTCATTATAACAATTCTGACTGGCGAAAACGGTCTTCCTCTCTCTCTGTAACAGCCTCGAGATCTTAACTGGGAGGACCACACGTGGGATAGGAGCAGCAGTAGGCCTTTCAGCCCTTCCAGCCTGCTGCACAATGTAGAAGCATCATGGCTGGTCTGACTGTAGCTGACCAACCCTTCCTGGCTGTTCCCATTAAATATTGACTCTTCTGTCCATCAAAGATCACTTAAGGTCAGCCTTGAATATCTTCAATGACCCAGTCTTCACTGTTCCCTGGGGATAACCGCGCCATAGGTCGCACAGTCTGAAGGAGAAAGGAACAACGTTATCTCAAATGTTAATGGGAGACCCTTTAATTTGAAAGTGTGTTAACCTCACAGAAAGTTACTTTCTCATTTCAGAAATAAGGTCAAAACAAATGGGAACAGTCAGACCAATCCGCCCACAGTCCCATTGACTGATAAAGTATTTATCAAAGTCAGCCTCCCATGCACCCTTGGGAAAATATTCCTGCCATCTTAAGGCCATACAGCATAGGAAATTGAAGTATGACCATTTCACCCATCAACTCTACTTTGCTCTTCCGTCCTGCCTGGCATGTTTCTCAACATAATTCTCCCACCTTCTCACTGTAACTCTGGATCCATGCTTTAATAAAAAAAAACTATCTCTGTATTAAAGACATGGCTTTGGCTGTGTCGCCATATGTCTGTACGTGTGTGTGTGTATGTATGTGTGTGCGTGTGTGTTTGCGTGTGTGTGTGTCTATGTGTGTGTGTATACATCTGTTTAATGGCAGGAGACAGGGTGGTAGTGGAGGGTGGTGTGTGTGTGTTTCTGTGTATATCTGTTTAATGGTAGGAGACACAGAATAATAATCTGCTGATACATCACATGAAAGAAATTGGTGACATTGAAATGAAGCCATCATCATTAATCATGAAAAGCCCAGCTGCTTGTCTCATATCCTTTCGAGAAGGCAAAGAGACATTCTTCCCTGGTCAGACCTCTATGTGACTGCAAACCCACAGCAAAGTGTTTTACTATTTACTGTCCTGTGGATCAGTTGAACCAGCCACTCAGTACAAGATCGGCATAACATGTTGGCCTGACCAAGGCTGCACACATCTCGTGAGGGAAGAACAAATGGAAAAGTAGGTCCCTTCCTCGCCTCTTTCCTGTATGCCTTCAGCTCATTCCCATTCAGGGAGATGACCCCATTCCCCATTTTAAGTGCATTCATTCTTCTTCTCTCCCCGAGCATGATGTTCACCTCTGGTGCTGCCTTAATTGATGATGACATACAGATGTAAGGAATTTCTTAATTCCACATCGTTCGCAGTGCATTGAGAAGGAATGAGTTTTTTCATGGCACAGGAAAGAAACGGAGATGTGTAAATGTGGAAACATAGTTATTGTGATCAACTTTGAGAGTGCTGTTGAAGCAGTCTATGGGATATTGCGTGCTGATTTTCTCTCCTTTATAAGGAATGATCACCTTGCCACAGAAAGAGTGCAATGAAGTTTCACCAGAATAATCCCTGGGAAGGTGGTGAGGAGTGAGGGGAGGTTAATCTCTGGTGCTGTGAGAGAATGAGAATGAGAGGTGATTGCATTGAAACTGGAAGGGGAGAGACAGTCACTCACGATGTACTAAAAGGACACTGATACAGTGATAAATTCTATGGCTTCGTTATTACTCAGGTAATTCAGCCTTCGAATAAACTCTCCCAACATTGATACAATGCAGTTGGTATGTGATCCTGCACTGAACGTCACGTTAGCCATAATGCCGACAGCAGCCACAATACCTTCATTCAAAAACAGTTAACTATTCCCACCAGCTTTTGACGTGGTCTCGGAGATGGAAGATGCCTCCTTGAGACTAGACACAAAACTTTTCGCTTCCTTCCTCACTGCCAGCAAACCACATTGAAGTATCATGTGCACCACAGGCAAAGGAACCACGAGCAACATCGTGAAGCCATCTCTGAGCGCAGTCTCTGCTTCATTGGTTTGTCATAATGGAGCATCAATGAAAGCCTCCTAGTCCTGGGTAAGTGTTTCAAGGGGTTGAATAGCCTCCACCTGGTCCCATGGAGCAGGTTCAAGCGTCTAATTGAGTTCTCTCCCTGCTCCTGCTTAACAGCTTAATGTGCTGATCAGACCCTTCCTCTTACTGTGCAACATGCAGAGGATTTAATGGGCTATCCCTCTTGTTGTTCGGTAGTTTCGATATGATGAACGAATTCTAGATATCAGTGTGCAACAAGCTTGAGGTGCTGAATGTGCTCCTCTTTTAACTGTGGAAATGTGCAGTATCTGGCCACCAACCACAAGCATCTTCCTTTGTCCTCTGAAAGACCCAAACCAGTGGGGAGGTTACACCTGATCCCCATTAAGCTAAAATAATTACGTGGTCCCGATGACATCCTCAGTCAAATACTGCCTTGATATCAAGACCATTCACTCTTTCCTGAGCCCCTGTGTTTGCCTCTTGTTTCAATCAATCGGTGATGGTGCATGCGTAGGGAGTGATTTCCTGTCACAGAGGGAAATTTATGTCAGGAATTATCTGGGCTAGAGAGTTAGGGGACCTGCATCACTGAAAGTATTTAAAGAGGAGGTAGATAAGATTTTTGACCTGACAGAGAGCTGAGGGGTTTGAATAATGGGGCATTAAAGAGGAATTAATGGGACTCGACAATATGGCGGTGATTCTGCTGAACTGCTGTGGACAGCTCTGCCTAACGGCCAAGGCAAAGTGGTGTTTTTTGCATTCCGTGACCGATTTATGTGGTGGCATTATTAGTTTAAAACCTTTTACAACACATATGTGTTAATATTTGGGAGTGGGAAGGTTACCAAAGGGAAAAGGAGCAAGGAAACAGCATCAGGGAGGACCCTTCGCTGCAGCACCAGGCATTTCAGTAGCAGCAGCCTCTTATGAACAACCACCCCCCCCCCACCCCCCCCCCCCCCCCCCCGGGACCTAACGGACTCACACGAATTGGCTGCGACGATGGAGAGAGTTACCTTGAAAGCTGGTGCTGCGAATGAAGAAATCCTTGGGGAGATGCGTGCCCAGGTCCAACCCATCGTATCCATGCTGCAGAAGTATGACCTGAAGATCCAGTGCCTCGGGGAGAGGCTGGAGGAGGTGGAGAGTCCAACTAAGGCCTCGAAAGATGCGATGGAGTCCTCATCCAGTTGGTTCCAGGTGCTGGAGCAAGAAGCGCAGGCCTTGAGAGCCCAAATCAATGACCTCGAAAATCGTGGTCGGAGGATAAATCTCCAAATTGCCAGACCCCAGAAGGTGAGCAGCCAGTCAGTTTCATTGAAAGCTGGGTGTCAATCGTTTTGGGCCTTCACGCCGAGTCCAGCAGGCTTCAGATTGAAAGGACTTATTCGGTTACAGTGCACAGGTCAGGGCCGGTGCAGCGCCCCCACTTGGTCCTAGTGCACTTCTATTCATATGAACACAAGCAATAAGTCATAGAATTTTCCAGATCCGTGGGAGAACATCAGCAGGCGCTGCTGTACAAGGGATCAAAAAGCATGTTTTACCAGGATTTCTCTGCAGCTGTTATTCGAAAGAGGAATCCTTCGATGAAGTTAAAACGAGGCCGAGGAACATGTGCATCCAATACTCCATGAGATACCCCGCAGTACTTCGTTTCAGCCATGAGGGCTCAGTTTATACATTTGACCCAGCGGGTAAGGCTAAAAACTTTTTGGACACTTTAAAATAGACGGATTGGCCTGAAAAATACGGTTAATGCTTGTTCTCTTTTCTATCTTTCTCCATGTTTTTTCTTCCTTTTTTATTCCTTTCTTTCTCCCTAATAATTTCCTTTTTGGAAAGGTGGCAAATGACTTTGGAATAAGTTGTTACTTTTTTTAATAACTAGATTTTCTGATGGGAAATTTTGTGGATGTTCTTTGTTGTCTCGTCCCTTTTTTTGTTTGTTCTGCTTCTCGTTTAGTCGCAAGTACGAGTGACATGAAGCCAGGGACAGGTGGATTGCTCAACATTGCTTTGTCTTTTTTTTCTGTTGATTGAAGGATCATCTCCTTGTATTTTTTTTTTCTGGCCTAAGGCTGGAGCACAGTCCGGGTTTGAAGGAGCTGTGAAGGAGGGGATGTGTAGGGTGAGTGCCCTCTATGGGCAGGGGGAAGAGTCTTCCATTCAAGGTTTTATGGTTGGTTTTCTTTGTAGTTTGTTTGTTAGGAATAGTTGTTTATAGTTATGATAGAGTAGTTTTTGTATATATAGTTTTTCAATTCTATGAATGTTTGTTTACTTATGCTCGGCGCTTTGTAAGCAGGTTTCTCCCTCCGAGGGTTTCAAGGTGGTCTGAAAGGGGATATGGCTAAGTGTCTTATTAAATGATGCACCTGGAGCATTACGGGAAGACATTCGCCTGTTAAAAGGCAAAAAAGTGCTTTCTAGCCTTAAGAGGGAAAGGGTTGACATCGTTTTCTTGCAGGAAACCCATCTTGATGTTGGGAACACCTAGAATTACAACAGGGGGTTATGACAGGATATTCTTTTCATCCTTTACTAATAAAAGTAGGGGATTGGCGGTATTTATCCAGAAAACTCTTCCGTTCACATTATTAGAGCCAGTGAAAGATGAGCAGGGACGGTCTGATACTTAAAGCCCTGATACATGGGAAGGAATATGGCATTTCAAACGTCTACTGCCCTCCAGTGCATCCCCTCAAAATTTTCATTAGTGCTTTCTCTAACTTGAATGTTTTTGGAACACGGCACATTATTAAGGGGGATTTTAATTGTCTTTTGCATCGACAGTGGACAGGATGCCTTGTGGGCCCCCAACTATTTCTTTAACTGCCAAGCAGGCAGTTGACTTATGCGAGAAGTTGGGGCTGGTGGATATTTGGAGATGTCTTCACCCTACCGGCAGGGCCTTCACCTTTTTCGCAAACCCACATGAATGTCACAGGAAAATTGCCCTTTTTCTGGCTCCCTCGGCTCTTCTGGTTGTAAAATTTGGAATATAGCTATCTCTCATCACGCGGCAGTATATTTGGAGGTTAAGGCCAAGAGTGAAGGGTTAGGTTTGCAGTACTGGCATTTGGGCCCCATTACCTTTAAGGATTCCAAATTTGAGCAATGCTTTTTGAAGGAGTTTCAGGAATTCTTGACTATCCACTCAGGCATGGTAAGTAGTCCGTACATGCTATGGGAGACTGCTAAGGCCTTTGCTAGGGGATTAGGCATTTCCTGTTTGGCTAGCCAGAATTGACAGAAGGAGGAACAGCAGCGTCTACTTGAGACGCAGTTGAAAGCTGCGGAGACGGCACATTTTGCATGGCCTTTGGTCACTAACCTACAGCAGAGAATGGCCCTTCGAGCTGCCTTGAATTCAATACTGACACAAAACGCAAAGAAAGAACTTTATTTTCCTAGACAAAGACTGTTCGAATATGGGGACAGGCCAGGGAAGTATTTAGCATACCTGACTTGGAAAAAGCGTGCTCCCCAATCCATTACTGCAATCAGAGACAGCGCCGGGGTCCTTACATAGGATGCTAAAAAGATTAATGGGGCTTTACAGAGCTTTTACTTTGAATTAGATCGGTCTGACGGTTGCGAAGACAGGAGGGCTGAAATGGAGACCTTTTTTAAGAACTTTGTCCTCCCACTGGTAACGTTGGAACAGGCCGCTCTCCTTAATGGCCCCTTGACAGTTTAGGAAATACAGGATGTAGCAAGGCAACTTCAGAATGGGAAAGCGCCTGGCACTGATTGGCTTCCGGGTGAGTATTATGAGGAGTTTACAGGGATTCTGTCAGGGCCGATGTTGGAGATGAGCAATCACTCCTATATGTATGAATGCCTACCACATGTTTGAGAGAAGCTAATAATTCCTTAATTCTTAAGAAGGGGAAATGTTCCTGAGGATTGTGCCTCATGCAGGCTCATCTCTCTATTAAATTCAGATTTCAAGATTCTGTCCAAGATCCTGGCGCTGAGATTGGAAAGGGTGTTGCCCCATATTATTAAAGAGGACCAGACAGGCATTCTAAGGGGCCATATGTCCTCTAATAATATTAGATGGTTGCTGAATGTGGTCCAAGTTGGTCAGCAACGATCGATTCAGGGATTGGTGATTTCCTTAGATGCAGAGAAAGCGTTTGAACGGGTGGAATGACCATATCTTTTTTATGTCTTAGAACAGTGTGGGTAGGGTGAAGTTTTTGCTAGTTGGGTGGAGGTTTTATATCGCCAAACACTGACCGTGGTCATCACCAACAGGTGAAGTCTGGGAATTTAACGATTGGTCGGGGTAGTCAGCAAGGCTGCCCCCTCTCACCGTTGTTGTTTACGTTGGTGATAGAGCCGCTGGCAGAGGCCATTTGTCAGAACGTCCACATAACTACTCCAGAAGTGGGATCGAGGGCACACACTGTATGCAGATGATGTCCTTTTGGTTTTATCGAACATGATGACCTCCGTACCCCATTTGAACAATGAATCAGCTTTTGGTTTTATCGAACATGATGACCTCCGTACCCCATTTGAAAAATGAATCAGCTCATTTAGGGCTATTTTAGGATATAAGCTTAACTTTGCAAAATCGGAGGCTATGCCATTGGGGAACCATAAGGATGTGTCAGAAGTTGAAAGTGGCCCTAATGTCCCTTTTAAGTGGTCACAGGCAGGGTTCCGGTACCTACGCATTTTTATTACCCCCAAGTTTGATCTGTTATTCCGGACTAACTTGGCTCACTTGCTCGACAATATTAGGCGAGATCTCCAGAGATGGGAGGTTCTTCCAATTTCACGGCTGGGCTGAATATCTCTCATTAAGACGAATGTTCTTCCTCGTTGGCTTTATCCCATGCGTATGCTCCCTATACTTTTTCGCAGGTCAACGCTGTGGAAGCTTCTGGGGTGGTTTGGTTCCTTTGTCTGGCATCGTGGGCGGCCCATCATCAAACTTACTAAATTGCAGTTGCCTCAAGGAGTGGGAGGAGTTGATTTCCCAGACGTCAGAAGGTATCAATGAAGTTCCCTGCTGTCCTTCATCTGCAATTGGGTAGATAACGATCCAAACTCAATATGGCTGGATATTGAGGTCTCCCAAGCAAAATGCCCTCTTATTAACGTGTTGTTCATGGATAAGATGAGTACAGTTATGGACCGCTGCCGGAACCCCATTGTCATTAGTACAGTCAGGGCTTGGAGGGCGATGCGTCAGTTTGAGGGTTGTTTATCCAAGACTTCCCCATTAACAGCTATGTTTGACATGCCAGGTTTCCGACCGGGGACGATGGACTCAGGGTTCAAACTATGGGCAGCGAGAGGAGTTTCTAGTTTTGGAGACTTGTTTGAGGGGGAGTTTATGATTTCTTTTGAGCAACTAAGCTGCAAATACGGGTTATCCAGCAGAGAACTTTTACGTTTTATTTTGAGGTTAGGGATTTCATCCAGAAGAAGACTACGCTTCTCACTAAGCCTTATAAGCCCGATACAGATACAGATACGTTCCACAAGCACCCTTTCGGTTAGTGCACTCTATCACTTGCTGGGGGCAGGGCCTTGCAGGATATGAACCGTTAATGTGAGGTGTGGGAGCAAGAGCTAGGAGTGCAGATCTCTTCTGAAACATGGGAGAACATATGGGAGAATAGTTAAAAGATCTCTATATGTAATAGGGCATGCGCTACACAGTTGAAAGTTCTGCACATGGCTCATCTGGCACCAGACCATCTGGCGAAGTTTTAAAAAGGGGCATCTTCACTGTGTCCCAAATGTAAAATAAGTTAAGTACTCTTACCCATTGCTTCTGGACATGCTACAGGCTCCGTGTTCACTGGAGAGCAGTGGCGGGAGAGATAGGGAGGGTATTGAGGACTGAAGTCAAAGTAGATCCGATATCTCTCCTCTTAAGTCCACCGAATTTGCTAGCTTTAGACAGACATGAGAAGAATTTTTTTAATATTCTTGCACACTGTACACGGAATACAATTCTGATGAATTGGGTGTCTGAGAACCCGCCGGGCTTGCTGGGATGGCAGAAATGAATTATGGAGGATATTCCCTTGGACATTTTTACAAACATGGTGCATCACACAACAGATCATTTTTATAAATCATGGCAGCCCTACTTGAGTTACTTGGAAACAGATTTGTCAGTTGTCAGTTTCTTTAACCAGGATGGTTAGATTTTTCAAGCCCTGGGCCCTGAGGGGGGGGGGATCTCCTGAGTTAATACGGGGGTATATATACAATGCTCCTGTTCAGCTTTGACAAAGGGTCAGTTAGAATCGAAATGTCAGCTCTTTTTACTCCTTACAGATGCTGCCAGACCTGCTGAGATTTTGCAGCATTTTCTCTTTTGGTTTCATTCCAGCATCCGCAGTAATTTGCTTTTTTTTGCTCCTGTTCCTCTGTTTGGCAGCTTTGCACCGAGCATAGCTGTTCTATATTTTGTGGGTATTTTTTGTTTTCTCTTTTTGTTTTTGTTTCTTTTTTTTTTGTGTTGCTTTGCACAGTGTGAGGGTTTGTTTTGTATTAGAGGGTAGGTTATAGTTAGGAGACAGCAGTTGCATGGTAATTTGTGTTTTTTTTTTACTTTTTTAATATACTGATATTTGATATTGATTGAATTTTTCAATAAATTTATATGTTGGTAAAGTTTAAAAATTGCTAATAAATATATTTATAAAAAAAGAAATATCTTGCCGGAGTTATGCTGAAAGATATTTGAATTTTGGAGAGATTAGAATATGTCACGTGCCAGTGAAGTTAGGAATAGGAAAGTAGTACCGAAAAAGAACTGGCCAAAGAGCTGGTCTGGGAGGCAGCACATCCGATATGTGGATCATTGGAATTCCAGGGTCGGTAGGGCCTACACAAGAAGGATGGGATGGACCTGAACTGGCTGCAGACTCCGATATGTGGAATTCCCGAGTCGAGAAGAAGTAGGCTTATGTTAGGACAAAATGTGAAAAATCAGTTAGGGCGCTTGAGGGTTACAAGGAAGTCAGGAAAGACCTAAAAAGAGAGATCAGAAGAGCCAGTAGGGGACATGAGAAGTTGTTGGCGGATAGGATCAGGGTTAACCCTAAGGCTTTCCATCGGCATGTCAGGAATATAAGAATGACTAGAGTTAAATTAGGTCCAATCAAGGATAATAGTGGGAAGTTGTGTGTGGAGTCAGACGAGATAGGGGAAGCACTAAATAAATATTTTTCGACAGTGTTCACTCTAGAAAATGAAAATGTTGGCGAGGAAGATACAAAGATAGTTGCATCTAGATTAGAAGAGATTGAGGTTCAAAAGGATGAGGTATTAGATACACTGCAGAGTGTGAAAATAGACAAGTCCCCTGCGCCTGATGGGATCTACCCTAGGATCCTCTGGGGAGGAGGGATGAGATTGCTGAGCCTTTGGCATTGATCTTCAAATCATCATTGTCTACAGGAATAGTGCCTGAGGGCTGGAGGATAGCAAATGTGGTTCCCTTGTTCAAAAAGGATAGTAGAGACAACCCTCGTAATTATAGACCACTGAGTCTCAATTCAGTTGTTGGTAAAGTGTTGGAAAAGGTTATAAGGGATAGGATCTAGAACCATCTAGAAAAGAATAATCTGATCAGGGATAGTCAGCACGGTTATGTGAAGGGTAGGTCGTGCCTGGAGGATCTTATTGAGTTTTTTGACAAAGTGACCAAATGGTAGATGAGAGTAAACCGGTTGATGTGTTGTATAAGGATTTCAGCAAGGCGTTCGATAAGGTTCCCCACAGTAGGCTATGATACAAAATGCGGAGGAATGGGACTGTGGGAGACATAGCAGTTTGGATCAGTAATTGGCTTGCTGATAGAAAACAGAGGGTTGTAGTTGATGGAACATGTTCATCTTGGTGCCCAGTTACTAGCGGCGTACCGCAAGGGTTGGTGTTGGGTCCACTGCTGTTCGTCATTTAGGGCTTAGAAGGATGTGTTAGTAAATTTGCGGACAACACTAAGGTCGGTGGAGTTGTGGAGAGTGATGGAGGATGTAGTAGGCTACGGAGAAGCATAGATAGGATGCAGAGCTGGGCTGAGAGGAGGCAAATGGAGTTTAATGTGGACAAGTGTGAGGTGATACACTTTGGCTGGAATAATCGGAATGCGAAGTACTGGGCTAATGGTAGGATTCTTGGGAGTACAGATGAGCAGAGAGATCTCAGTGTCCATGTGCACAGATCCCTGAAAGTTGCCACCCAGATTGACAGGGTTGTTAAGTAGGCATACAGTGTTTTGGCCTTTATTAATAGAAGGATTGAGTTCTGGACCAGGAGGTTATGCTGCAGGTGTACAAAGCCCTGGTACGGTCACACTTGGAGTACTGTGTACAGTTCTGGTCACCGCATTATAACAAGGATGTGGGAGCTTTGGAAAGGGTGCAGGGGAGATTTACTAGGATGTTGCCTGGTATGGAAGGAATGTCTTACGAGGAATGGCTCAGGGCCTTGAGGCTGTTCTCGTTTGAAAGAACAAGGTTGAGAGGTGACTTAATAGAGCCATACAAGATAATCAGAGGGTTAGATAGGGTGAACAGGGAGAGCCTTTTTCCAAGAGTGGGGACGGCAACCACGACGGGGCACAAATTTAAAGTGAGGGGAGACAGGTATAAGACAGATGCCAGAGGTAGTTTCTTTACTCAGAGAGTAGTAAAGGTATGGAATTCTTTGCCTGCAATGGTAGTAGATTCGCCAAGTTTAAGTGCATTTAAGTCGTCATTGGACAGGCAAATGGACGTGCATGGAATAGTGTAGATGGGATGGGCTTCAGATTAGTATGACAGGGCGGCGCAACGTCGAGGACCTAAGGGCCTGTACTGCGCTGTAATGTTCTATGTTATATGTTCTATGATAGGATGTACACAAGAAGGATTGATGGACCTGAACTGGCAGCAATGTCCGATATTTGGATCATTGGGATTCCCGGGTCGGTAGGATATACACAAGAAGGATGGGATGGGCCTGAACTGGCGGTAATCTCCTGGCAGGCAGGTTTGCTATTGTAACTCAGGAGGGTTTTAACTTGTGTGATCGGGGGCGGGGGAGGCGGGAGTGGGAGCCAGAGCAGTAGGTCCACAATACAGTGATAAAGGAGGAATTGGAGACTAAAACCAGTGCAGCTAAGACCAACAATACAGAAGCAGAGGACATAGAACAGAATGGCAACCTGAAGTGTGATTAGTTTCATGTGAGGAATCTGGCAGGTCGGAACTTGGAGCTTGGGTGAGTACATATAACGACAATGTACATATTACAGAGATTTCGTGAGAGAGCGAGAAGAGAGCAATCAATCCAGTGGGTCCAGAAATAGTTGCTGAATATGCAGTGAGTGGCAGGAGACAGCTGTTTAAAGTGAAATAATTATCCAGCACTCTGTCGAAATCGGACCACGTGTAATGCAATGTACAGATTTAAGTGACAAAGGAGGACAGTGGAATTGCCTGTGAACAATATTTTCTGCTTTACTGGCACTCTTTCGTAATCACCGGAAAATAGCAGCAGAGAATTTACCTCAGGGAAACTCAAACCAAATATCAGGTAGTATCTGATGTGTTTGGCTGAGGTGTATTTATTTCAATGCAAGGATTATTATGGGTAAATAAATGAATTTAGAGCCTGAATACGTACATGGGAATACGATGTTGAAAATATTATGGGGACTTGGTTGAGAAAGGGACAGGACAGGCTGCTCAAAATTCCAGGATTTTGATGTTTTAGATGAGATAGAGGGGAAAGTAAAAAAAGGGGGAGGAGTTGCATTACTAATTAGGGAGAATGTTACATCTGCACTTAGAGAGGGAGTGCTGGAGGGCTCATCTACTGAGTCAACATAAATAGAGCTCAAAAATAAAATGGATGCAAGAATTGGACGAGGATTATACTGTACTCCCTGCAACAGACACCGAGGGATTGAGGAACAAATATGTAGGCCGATTATGGAAAAGTGTATTAAAACAAGAGTTGCATATCTTTCCACGCTTCAGGCTCTCTGCCTTTATTGCTGATGAAGGGCTTTTGCCCGAAACGTCGATTTCGCTGCTTCTTGGATGCTGCCTGAACTGCTGTGCTCTTCCACACCACTAAACCAGAATCTGGTTACCAGCATTTGCAGTAATTGTTTTTACCACAGTGAGTGACTTTAACTCCCCAATATCGGCTGGGAGTCCCTTAGAGCAAGAGGCTTAGACGATGTAGAATTTATTAAGTGCATCCAAGAAAGTTATTTGCAGTGGTATGTGGATAGTCCAACTACAGGAGGGACCATACTGGACGTCGTATTAGAAAATGTGTCTGTCCAGGTGATTGGCCATTCAGTAGAAGACCATTTTGGAAACAGTGATCAGGACGCCCTCAGGTTTGAGATAGCTATGAACATGGACGAAGTCAGGATCTTGTGGAAGTTAATAAATTGGCAGAAGGCAAATTACACCAGCATCAGTCAGAAGCAAGGGGCTATTATTGGGAGGAGCTGCTATCAGGCAAATCCACATTTTGCATGGTGGAACTCTTTATTAAATTGTAATATCGTCTGGTGAATGTCCTCCCAAACGCTTGAATTTTAATCTATTTTGTTTGAACAGATATTTCGAGGACACTACATGTCAGAAAACAGGAAGACATAATGGCTGATTGTGTTCTGTGTCCTTCGCACCACCAGCTTGTTTCTCCAGGCACTGAATGTCTTTATTGTGGGTGAGGGAACCTCAGAATTTATATGGCACAGACGGAAGCAATTCAGCCAATCGTACATCCACAAGCTCTCCCATTGTACTATCTGAAAGCAGAGAGAATTATTTGAGACAGACAGAGAGAGAGAATGAAACAGAAAGCAAGAATGTGAAGGGAGATCAACAGAGTGGATAGAAAGTGGAGCGACAGACTGAATGAGAAGAACGGATGTTAGATGACAGTGAAGCTGGATAGATCAGGATGCAGCATGAGAAAAATAGACATAAGATGGAAATTTTATTTAATAATTCCCCTGGACTGCAAGCCCTTTGTCTGGTGCCATACCCTGAGAGCGCTATGCTGATACTGGCTGTCTTCCCAGATCATTTATCTCCAATAACATCACAGAGCTGGGTTGCTGAAAGTTAAACATAGTCCAATAGACCATTTGATTAGTTCCAAGGAGAAGGTGGATTAACTTAAATAGACTGGAAGAACAGCAACAGGAACTGATAAGCCCACGAGATACTGTGAGTGGGATTGAGCAAGAGAATCTCAGTGAAGGAGGTCACTGATAGAGAGGAAATCAGCTTCTCAGCTGTGGGCCGAATAATGATTGATTAAAGTTTGCACAACACATCCATGGTTTTGTAATTCACATTTGAATTAGATAGCTCAAGGTCATGAGTATATTTTAACATCTTATGTGTTTGTATTTTACATATTTTGGAATGTACAAAAAGTCATTTTGTCCCCATGTTTTGTGTTGAATAAGCATATTGTTTTACTGCGGAAGTAGGGACCTGTTCTGATGGGTTGGTCTTCATCTGCACAATGCTGGGACCAAAGTCCTAACAAATCACATAACTAAGGTTGCGGACAGATGTTTCAACAATTTTTTTTAGGTTTGGGGTGGGGTTTCAGTTATAGGGGAAATATGAAAATTGGAATGAAATGAGGAGGTAAGAGTGCAGAACTCAGGAGAGGTTATTAAAATCTCCAGCACAGACACAAATAGGACAGAGTGTATTGAAAGTGTAAACAATCACACTGGACAGTCAAATAACACTGAGAGGAGGGACGGTTAATATAGGACTGAGAGTGTTATATCTGAATGCATGCCGTATAAGGAATAAAGTAAACGAGCTTGTGGCGCAGATTGAAATTGACAGAGACGTGGCTGCAAAGGAATCAGGATTGACAGCTGAATATTCAAGGGTATACATCCTATCGAAAAGGTGGGGTGGAGCGAGCGGTTGCCTTATCAGTAAGAATGAAAACAAATCAATCGTAAGAATTCTGGTCTTCTTGCCATTGGAAGGATGTTGTGAAACTTGAAGGGATTAGAAAAGATTTCCAAAGATGTTACCAGATTGGACTATTTGAGCTACAGGGAGAAGGTGAATAGGCTGGGGTTGTTTTCCCTGGTGCGATAGAGGCTGAGGGATGACGTTGTAGCGGTTTAGAAAATCACAAGGGGCATGCATGGGATAAAAGAAAAAGTCTCTTCCCTGGGGGGGGGGGGGTGGAGAACGAGACTGCATAGGTTTAGGTTGAAAACGCTATGATTTAAAAGGGACCAAAGGAGCAAGTTTTTTCATGAACAGGGTGGTGTGTGTATGGAAACAACTATGGGAGGAAGTGGTGGACACTGGTCCCATATCAAAATTTAAAAGGCACATGGATGGGAATGTAAATAGGAGAGGTACGAAGGATATAGGGCAAGTGCTGGCAAATGGGATTAGATTAGGTTGGGATATCTGATCGGCATGGACGAGTTTTTCCGAAGGATCTGTTTCTATGCTACACATCTCTCTGACTGTATGACATAAAGTTGGGTCAGATGGTACAAAATCAGTGTGGGTAGAATTGAGTATCACTAAAGGTTGAAAAAAGAAACATAGTTGGTGTCATGTTCAGGATTCTAATACACACCAGGAGATAGAAATGATGCGCGTAAAAGGCAAAGTACAGTAGTCATGGGAGATTTCAATACGCGGGGGGACTGGGAAAATCAGGTTGGCAGTGGTTCACAAGAAAAATAATTTGTGGAATATCTTCGATAGGGCTTTTTGGAGCAGCTTGTGGTGGAGCCCACAGACGGAGGCAATTTAGCCCATCATATATCCACAGGAACAGGCAATACTGGATTTAGTGTTGTGCAATGAGGCAGACTATTTAAGAGAGCTTTAGGTGAAGGAACACGAACGAAGCAGTGTTCTTAATATGATTGAAATTATTCTGCGATTTGAGAGGGGGAAGATAGAATCAGAGGTAATGGTATTTCAGCTGTATAAAGGTAACTACAGAGGCATGAGGGATGAGCTGGGTAGAATTGACTGGGAGAGGGGCCTAGCATGAAAAACAGTGGAATAGCAATGGAAGTAGTATCTGGGAGTAATTCAGAAACACAACATAGTTTCTTCCAGAGAGAAAAAAGAAGCATGGTACATGGGGAGGATGAAGCAACCATGGCTGACTAGGTTAAAAATCACACAACACCATGTTATAGTCCAACAAGTTTAACTGGAAGCACACTAGCATTGGGAGTGCCGCTCCTTCAACAGGTGTTTGTGTAGGTGTCAGGGACAGAATAAAAGCAAAACAGCAAGTGTATAATGTGACTAAGGGCAGAGGAAAACCAGACAATTTGGAAGCTCACAAAGACCAACAGAGGGCAACAAATAATAAATATGGAGGGAGGAGATTAAATATGAGGGTAAGCTTACCAATTAAATCAAGAAAGATTGTAAGATCTTCTTTCGGTATATAACGGGCAAAGGCAGGACAAAAGTGGACATTAGGCTGCTGGAAAATAGCATAGGAAAGACAGTCGGTGGGAACAACGAAATAGCTGAGGACACAAATAATTTCCCAAAAATTCAACAGTGTGAAAGGGCAAAGCTCAGTATGTCACACATCGCCAAGGCAAACAGGGTAGAAAAGCTAACTGGGCTGATGATGGATAACTCACCTGGACCAGAAGGACTACAGTACAGAGTTCTAAGGGAGAAAGCTCACAGATAATGGAGGCGTTAGTGATGATCTTTCAGGAATCATTAGAATCACTACAGGACTGGAATAACGATAATGTAAAATCCCTAGTTAAAAAGGGATTAAGGCAGGAGACGGAAAATTACAGACCAAATAGCCTAACCTCAGTCGTGGTAAGATCCTGGAACCGATCGGGAAGGATGAGGTTTCTGAATATTTGGAGGTGTATGGCAATATAGGTCAAAGTCTGCATGGTTTCATCAAGGGGAGGTCATACCTGACACATCTTTTAGGCCTTTTCGAGAAAGTAACGAGCAGCTTAGGCCAAGGAGGGCCAATGGATGTTATTACCCAGAGCTCAAGAAGCCCTTTGACAAGTGCCACACAGGAGGCTATTGGTTAAGATAAGGGCACATGGTGACACAGGCAATGTGCTAGCATGGATAAAAGCGTGACTGTTTGGCAAAAAGCAGGTAGTAGGGATAAAATGGTCCTTCTCAGGATGGTAGCTGGTGACAAAATGTGTTCTGCAAAACTCAGTGTTGGGACAACCTTTCACTTTGTACTTTAATGATCTAGATGACGGAACGGAGAGCATTCTGGCTAAGTTTGCAGACATTACAAAGATATGTAAAGGTACAGGTAGCACGCAGGAGGTAGACAAGCTGCAGAAGGATTTGGACAGGTTAGGAGATGGGCAAAGAAGTGGCAGATGAGTAAAACATGGGCTAGTATGAGGTCATGCACTTTGGTACGAAGAATAGGGGCATGGACTATTTTCTAAATGGGAAGTAAATTCAGAAGTCTGAAGTGCAAAGAGACTTGGCAATCCTCGTCCAGGCGTCTCTCAAGGTAAACTTGCAAGTTTAGTCAGTAGTTACAAAGACAAATGCATTGAAGGGATTTATTTCGAGAGGAATTGGATATAAAAGCAGTGATGTATTTCTAAGGAACTAAAAAAGCTTTTGTCGGGCCACATTTAGATTATTGGGTGCAGCCTTGGGCCCTATATCTCAGCAGATATATAGTGGCCTTGGAGTGTTCAGAAAACGTTCACTGGAATTGCCCCAGTAATGAAAAGTTTAACATATGAGGAACGTTTGAGGGCTCTGGGTCTATACTCGATGGATTTTAGAAGGATATGGGGGGGATCTAATTCAAACTTACAGAATACTGAATGACTTGGACAGAGTAGAATTTGGGAAAATGTGTCCATTAGTAGGAAAGACTAGGATCCGAGGCTCATACATACACCACAGCAAAGACCTTTTAGAACAGAGATAACAAGTAACTTCTTCAGTCAGAGCATTGTGAGTCTATGGAATTCATTGCCACAGAAGGCTGTGGAGACCAGGTCATTGAGTATGTTTAAGACTGCGTAGGATACGTTCTCGATTGTAAAGAGGACCAAGGGTTATGTGGAGAATGGGTTTGAGAAATTCATCAGCTTTGATTGAATGTTGGAGCAGTCTGGATGGGCTGAATGGCCAGGTTTCTACTCCTATGTGTTCTGGTCTTATGGTCTTTCGTAATATTGGCTCTCCTCAGTCCTCATTGTAGATTTATACTTGAACTGATCTTCACATGATTTATAAAGAAAAACGTTCTAAAATTGATAACTGGGCAATATCATGTTCCCTAACTCTTGTCTCAGCAGACATGTCCCTCAATTCTGTCTGCTTTCTGTCTCCACCCCAATGTCATAATCACATTGTAATTCAAGTGCAGTAAGTGGAACTTCATCACAGTTGATTGGCATTAATAAATCAACAGCATAACCCTCACCTGCCCTCTCTGATCCTGGAGTAACAATCTGAATTTCATTTGTCCGGGACAATTCTCTGTTAACATATTCATGCCGTTTGTCTGTTATAACCCCATGTTGTCTTAGGCACATTTTCCTGTCAGATTATCGAGTATAAATGTTCTCTCAATGCTTTATTTATATTGTAACGACTGATCACTAGCTGCAGGCTGTATGTTTCCAATTATAAACAGAGAAACTCATTTATGTTCTGACAATCTTCTGTCATTACTCCCGTATCCAATTCAGATTGAATGATAACACACAATCAATCTACCGTCTCCAACATTCCTTCCCTCAGTCACCCTCACATGTCCCATTCCGAATGTGTAACTTTTATGCGTTATTTTAAAATGTAATAATAACTGTATTGAATAGTAAAGGTTTTAACTGGAGCTATTTGTTTAGCGACTGTGATTAATATCAGCCTTTGTGGATCCTAAATTTGTCACTGGAGGATTAGCCTCTTCTTTTAATAAGGACTGGGTTCGATGTGCTAAACCATAGTATGAGCAGGAGCATCAGCGACAGCACTAACAGGGATCAGCATCTCCAGAGAGAGGGGAAATAGAGATCAGAATCTGAGAACAATGGACTGGAATGTTCCAACTATGGATCAGGATTTGAGAACATTAGACTGGAATGTTCCAACAATGGACAGGAGTTTATCCGAGGGTCTTTACTACCTTTCTCAGCCTTGGATATCAGTAGCAGCACGGATCGAAGATATCCTTTGGATTATTCAAGGTGGTTACTATCCCATCCTTGATATAGTTGGCGTTCCTCGTAAGTCATTCTCTTTGTCTATTAAACCGAGTTGAACTGTGTTTCTGCTCATGTTAGGTAAATTTGGGAAAGGGGAAGTCAGTGTCTTCACTCCCAATCAAATATTCCTGTCTGAAAAATTCAATGAAGCAAATTGCTATTTAAAAATTGCTCACTCAAACGCGAGATGGAACCAGACTGTTCTCAAATCCATAAAACATCTAGCCCTGCACAAATCTACATTTCCATAACCTCCCCACTCACCAATCCTGCCCAGTACCATCATGATGATGTTCCGGTCTACTCGTCAGTTTCATGCAACATCTGAATAAACTTCTGAATTTGTGCCACCATGAAATCCGGATCCACCTGTTTCCAGTCCCTTCAAACGACATGTCCATGACAAGATACTTGTACTTGAGATGTTTAACTTGTTCTCTCCATAGAATCTGTCAGACACGAAGACAGTGCATGGTGCTCGAGTCATTGACTCTTAATCTAGACGCACAGAATAAGAATCTGTTGATGTTTGATGAAGCAAGTTGATGGAATTTAAAATAAACCATCATCATTTGTAATAAACAGAAGCCCATCTGCTCATGTCCTTTAGAGAAGGCAATGGGTTATCCTTCGTTGGTCAGGTCTCCGAGTAACTGCAAACCAACTCTTTCGTGTCCTGTGGAACAGATGAATCAGCCGATCAGTTCAGGATATGGATAACACGCTGGTCTGACCAGGGCTTCATATACCTCGCGAAAAAGAACAAACGTAAAGATAGCTTCCTTCTGCTTTCTGTTTCCCATTCCATACAGCTCATTTCCATCAGGTAGGTGACTATTCCTTATTTTAGGTATATTCCATCTCATTGAGTCTCTCCCCGAGAGTGATGTCCGTCTCTAAAGGCACCTCTGGTGCTGGTTTTATTGACACTGACATAAAGAGGTAAGGAAGTTGTAAATTCTCTATATACTGCCGCATCAGTGGCAGTATATAGAGAATGATTTTTTTAATATACCATAAGAAAGAAATGAAGGCGGCGAAGTGAGGGAAAATAATTATAGTAATCATCCCTGAGAGTGTTGTTGAGGCAGGGTTTGGGGTATTGTGCACAGATTTTCTCTCTTTTATAAGGAATGATCTCCTTACGACAGAGAGAGTGAAAAGGAGTTCCACCAAACTAATCGCAGGGATGATGGTACCATGAGGAGTGAGTGAAGATTAATCTGTCGCACTGTGAGATAATAAGATGGGATTGCATTGAACCTTCAGGGGGATGGACAATCACATAAAATGTTCTAAACAGACACTGATACGGTGATAATTCCCATGGATTTTGTTTACTCAGGTTATGAGACTCTTGATACTTTTAGTATCTCTGAGAACATTCCTCCCATCCGCCCCCACTCTCGATATCAATGAGAGAGCAGAAAATCCAGACTTTGAATTTTAACTCCACTTATTAATACAGTGCATTTGGTGTGTGATCCTGCACTGAATGTCATGTTATCCACAATACCAACATCAACCACAGTACCTTCATTCTAAAACAGTTAACTATTCCCACCAGCTTCTGATCCTCATGGACAACGTTGGTCTGTCTTCTCGGAGATGGAAGATGTCTCCTTAACACTTGACAGGAATCATCTGGCTTCCCTCCTCACTGCCAGTAAACCACGTTAAAGTAGCACATGTTCCAAAGGCAATGCGCCGCGAGGAACACCACGGAGCCGTCTATCAGTGCAGGATCTGTAGCTGTGATTTGTCATGTTGAAGCATCAGTGACATTTTCTTGTTCCTGTATAAGCCTTTGGGAGGCTGAATGGCCTCTTTCTCGTCCCGTGGAACAGTTTTTAGAGACTGTTTGGGCTCCACGTCTCCCCGTTTAACAGTTCGATGGGCTGACCTGTCCCCTCCTCTTCCTGTGTACCAGGCAGGAGGATTAAATAGGCTGTCTCACGTCTTGTTCAGTAGTTTCGATGGGCTGAATGCTTGCTCATTTTCGTGTGTAACCAGCTTGAGAGACTGAATGAGCTCCGCTTTTAGCTGTGGAAATGTGTAGTGTCCTGCCGTGCTGTTACATGAATGTTATCAACATATTAACACCACATGCCTGAATGCAGTCCAGGTCTAGCTGCACATGGACACAGACTGCTTCAGGAGCTAAGGGAGGTAAATGTTCTGAACATTGTGTGATCTTCAATGATCATCCCCTGACGTTATGATGGGGAAGGACATTGATGAAGCCGCTGAAGATGATTGTGCCGAGGAATCTACCCCGAGGATCTCCTGTAGCGATGTCCCGGGACTAAGAAGATTGACGTCCACCAACCACAAACATCTTCCTCTGTGCGATGGCTGACCCCAAACAGGGGAGAGATTGTGGCTAGGCAGCGTTCCTTGATACAATCCTGTGTCAACACCGGCCTTGATATCAGGCTCTGTCACTCTTACATGAGCTGCGGGGTTCACCTCTTTTGAACATGCCAATAGGTTTTTGTGTATGTTTGGGGAGTGTAACACTTTCACAGAGGATAGTGAATGTCAGGAATTATCTTATCTAGAGAGGTTGGGGAGCTAGATCACTGAAATTATTTTCAGAGGAGGTAGATGTTTTTCTTTACCTGTCAAAGAGTATGGGATGTGAATAATTGGGAACGAAAGCAGAGTTGATGCCAACATAGGATCAGCCATAATGTTATACAATGGCACGGCAGGACTGATCATCCGAATTACCATCTAATCCTGTTCCTCGTGTTGTAATATTGTGTAGTTAGAAAGGTATTGGTTGTAATTTTCCTGAACATTTCGTTATTGGATGTTGCAGTTAGAGAGAGCAAAGCATTTTATGAGTCATCTCTGGGTGAGGTATGGGGACTGTATTCACAGTGATTCTGGGTCTGCACCATGACCAACAAATGAAGCACAAGTTGCAGAGAGGAGACACTCTATAAAGAGACAAGAGGCGTATTTTGAATCTAGACTGGGTTTTGAATTAACATTTTTCAACACACACCAAACTGTGTGTGACAGTTTTGAGGGACAAAAGGAGATCCTCTATTACTGTGGTCCAGATATTTGGAGCAAGTGGCCTCCAGCTGTTCCTGTGCAGGATCTGTGAGAGGCTGAATGGAATATGGAAACATAGGACTGCGTAGCAGGAGTGGGCCATTAGACACTTTGTATTTGCTCAGTCACGCACTATGATCTTAGCTGATCTGGTTGGGGTCTCAGCAGTACTTCTCCTGTACATGCACCATTTTCCTACATTCACTTGTCTATCAAATAGTTAGCAGACACAACTTTGAATAAATGCAAACATCGAGACACCACATATATCTGGGGAAGGAAATTCCCATTTGAACAGCCCTTTTGGAATTTCTCATTCGAGCTCCAAGCGATGTTGCAGGGTCACTGTTCCCTTTTGCAGTGATACTGCTCCACTGGTTACAGCAAATTTCAAAGTTTAGCGATATGGCTAATTATACAAGTGTCAGCCTGGCTCATCTTCTCGAAAAATGTGAAACACACATATACATACACACACGCTCACTCACATCTTAAGACAAAACAGAAAAAATAAAGCTTTCCAGAGTTTCATAATAATTGAACTCATAACAAATGGATAGATGATAGATTGTCCCAAATGTTATTCTGTTCTCTGAAGTTATTCTGCTCAGACAAGCTGCTTGTAATGCGATTTCCCCGTGGAATCTTTGGATTTAGCTGAACTCCTAGGAGAAAGTGAAGACTACAGATGCTGGAGATCAGAGCTGAAAATGTGTTGCTGGAAAAGCGCAGCAGGTCAGGCAGCGTCCAAGGAGCAGGAGAATCGACGTTTCGGGCATGAACCCTTCTTCAGGCGTGGGGAAAGGACTCATGCCCGAAACGTCGATTCTTCTGCTCCTTGGATGCTGCCTGACCTGCTGCGCTTTTCCAGCAACACATTTTAGCTGAATTCTCTTTGCTTCAGATGGTAGGGAGATTCCAATTAATCTTTCATCAGGAATTCTCCACGACTCATCATGCAGAGGTGAATCAGGATTTTCTGTTGTCCGGTGGAACAAAATAAAACGGAGAGTTCAATCGGTTGCAGCTTCTCAGGCAGGGAGCATTGTTCTCCCTCTCTGTGTTGAAACATGCAATAATGTCAACTGAACACCAAACTGGACCATGTGCGCTCATCGTCAACATTCTCTAGAATGGATCATAATGGAATATATGCAAGACCGTCATTTCTGTTGTTATACACAGTGCCATTCATTAGCAAAAATGAAAATTCCTGCTTTATAATTTGATGATATGTTGTAATGTTTATGCTTAATTTTTAAAAATCGTTTGATGTTTTCACAATATCTGTGCTAAACTCAATGCATTTTATTCTTAAAATTCATTCCATAGTTTTAGTCTCCCTGAGAATAGAAAATATACATCCAGCTGATGTTTTCTCAAAATCATGTGTGCTACAAAAGGATTTCTCATCTAAGTCCAAAACTGATAATGTTTCAGAACGAAAGGCCTGCATTCCAGAAATGTGTGAACAAAACATTGTTGATAAGCTTCCAAAACATTTTTGTTTTAGTTTAAGTGATCAAAACTGCACATAATGTGTCATATGTGATCTTAGCAACGCCCTGTACAGATGTGGACTCGAAAAATGTAATGCTGGAAAGCACAACTGGTCAGGAAGCAACCGAGGAGTAGGAGACACGATGTTTCAGGCACATTCCTGATGAAGGACTTATACCCGTAACGCCAATTCTCCTGCTCCTCGGATGCTGCCTGATTGGCTGTGTTTTTCCAGCCCTACACTGTTCGACTCTGATCTCCAGCATCTATGCAGGTAAAAACCCTGCATAGATGCCGTAAAACATTCCTGATATAACCTGGTACCCTTTGCCAGAAACACAATAATTCCACTTAGCTTCCAAATCACTTGCTGCAAGTGCAGACAAACTACATATGATTCATGTACCAGAATCATGAAAACCGCCTGTATCACAGAGCTCTGCAATCTCTCTCTACTTAAATTGTTTATCATTATTTTATCCTTCCATCCAAAATAGACTACTCAAGTTATGCTATACCTGCTGAATGTTTGCTCACTAACCTCCCTTTGCCTATATCACATTGATGACACACGACTTCCAATTGATGACATGCTGAATGACCATCTTGGTGTTTAAGCTAAATGGGCTTTGGTATATTCAATCCCTTCCTCCCGAACTTTGATACAAATATTGATCGTTGATGATCCCATAGTGATCTCTGAGGCACTTCACCAGTTACAGATTTGTAATGTGAAAGTAGGCACTTATCACTACTCTCTATTTCCTGCTAGCAAAAGCTTCCTGAATAGTAGCTCAGGCAGTTTAAATGGCCTCCTGTGCAGTAAAATGTACTCAATGAGCTAAAATGATTCGTTCTATTTTCCTCTGTAACTCGTTAAAGAGGCAGAATGGTCTCCTCCCATCTCATGGTCACGACAATGACTGGCTGAATGAGGTGTTCCCCTATCTCTGTCACAGCTTCGAGGGGTGAATGGAGTGCACAATACATGGGTAGGGGCAGCAGTGTATTGATGGTGGATTGAGAGAATAACACATGGAGTAGGGACAGCAGTATATCTCTGTAACAGCCTCGAGGGTGGATTGAGATACACATGGGGTAGGGACAGCAGTTGGCTATTCGGCGGCACCATTCAGAATGCTCATGGCTGATCCAAGTGTGTCTGACCATCCGTCTCCTGTCTGTTCTCAATAAACACTGACTCTCCTGTCCAGCAAAGATCAGTCAAGCTCAGCCTTGAATATCTTCAAAATCCGAGTCTTCACTACTCCCTGAGGATGAGGACCCGACAGATAGTACAATGCTAAAGTGAAAGTGGCGTCCTTATTTCAGTGTGGGACCCGTTATTTTAAACTATGTTAACCTAACATTAAAGAATCACTCCTTTTGAAACACAAGGACAGAATATTTAGGAATAGACATAAACCATTCATCCCTCTAAACCAGTCCAATAGTACCACTGACTCTTTTCAAACAAATATGCATTAAACTCATTCTCTGCTCCTGTCCCAGGAAGAGAATAGCCGATAGCATGACACCCAACGAGCATTATAAACGCTGAATTAGGCCATTCGACCAATCGTGTCTGAATGCCATTTAGTAACGGCTTAGAGTTTTCTCAACATCATTCAGCTGACTTCTATCTGTCACCCTTAACACCTTTATTCATCCAAAATCTATCTATCTCTGTCTTATAAGCATTAGTGTCTGTGTCTCTGTGTCTCTGTATGTGTGCTTGTGTGTGTTTGTTCATGTGTTTGTGTATGTGTGTATTTATGTGCTGACACCAGTTCAATTCTGTATTAGCCTGCGCGTTTTATCTGTGTTTGTGTCTATTTCTGTGTGACTGTATGTCACTACATGTGTGCGGGTCCATCTCCATATATGTACTGTGAGTGACAGTATATTGGCGTGGTTCCATATGTCTCTTGAGTATTTTTGTGTCTGCATCTCTCTGCAATGAGATATTTGTTCTTTTGCGAGGGAGTAAATTGTGGGAACACTCACAGTGGTTAAAGTGTGAATTGGCCTTCACTGAACAATGTTTATTACTCAGTTGGAGGAACATGCATGTCACTGAAATTCCATTCGACCCGTACCGTTCCTCTCCGGCTCAGACCAGGGTCCTCCCCACAGATATCGGGTGCTCCACCATCTGGGTTGGCCCTTTCTCTACTATTACAGGCCGTTTCTCCTGGAATGGGAGAAAGGCAGGGAGGTATAGGTGGAGGTGGAGGGAGAATGGTGAGGTGTCCAGAGGGAGTCAGTCCACAGTGCTGTATCCATGCAGTGTTATAAGTGTTGGGGGTATGGTGGAGGGAGAGAGAGAGAGAGCGCCGGGGGACGGGGGAGGTGGTTGCTGAATTCAATAGTGAGAGTGGTAGTGCGTGAGCCTTATTTGGAGATAGAGTGTCAGACTTGTTCCGGGCTAGGTGCTATAACAGATAGTGAGTGTGAGCGAGCAGAGAGAGTACGGTGACACTTAACCTGACAGAGCCGGGAGGATATTGATGCTTGTCCTGTGATGCCAGTCATTTCTTCAGATCATGTCAGCGTCGAGGTGAGTCTCCCGACTGTCTTGTCCAAGTCTATCACTAATATTGCCATAGACCCTGTCCCTCAGATTCCACAGAATCAGTCTGGGTGGATCTTGTAAATAGCAAAGAGAAACAAACATTGTTGTATTATATATCTAAACCAATGTTCTCATGCAAAGTCTGTGCATTATATGCTCTGGAAATTAGAAATGCAAATAATGCAGTATTACTGGATGATCTCAAACTGCATCTAAACTGCGTTAACTAAGTGACTGCTAAAGTTGTTAAAAATAAATTCCATAAGCATATAACAGGTAGGTTGAAGAGTATGTTGTGACTCAAACAAGAGAGCAGGTTATTTTGGATTTGTTGTGTGGTCAGAAGGACTCATTAATAACCTTGCTCTGAGGAATAATGATGTTAATATGCATTTTACACGGTATCTACATACAATATAGAATGTTTGAGCATGAAGTGATAGACATGCAATGGTTGTTAGAGTCATAGATCCATGGAGTCTTGCAGCTTGGATACAGGCCCTTTGGACCAAAGTGATCCGTCCTGACCAAAATGTCCATCCTGCTAATTCTATTTCCATGCCCTTGACCCATATTCTTCTAAATTGTTTCCTATCCACGTATTTGTCCAAACGCCTTTTGAATGTTGTTAATGTACGTGCCTCAACAAAACTGCTGGCTGCTAATTCTATATGTGTACCATCCTCTGCATAAAAATGTTGCTTCGCAGGATCCCTTTTATTCTTTCACCTCTAACCTGATGCCTTCTTGTCCTTGATTCCCAACACTGGGACCAAGAATGAGTGCATTTACCTTATCCACGCATCTCATGATCTTATAGATTTCTATGCGATTTCCCCTCAGTTTCTTACACTCAAAGGAAAATGTCTTGGCCTGTCCAAACTCGCCCTACAACTCAGACTGTTGAGAACTGGTAACATCCTTGTAACTTTCTTCTGTCCTCTTTCCAGTTTAATCACATCCTTCCTATGGCAAAGTGAACAAAACCGAACACAATACTCCAAGTGCAGCCTCACCAGTGTCCTGTACAACTGCAATATAATTTGCCAACTTCTATACTCAATGCCCTGACTGATGAAGGCCAGTGTGCCAAAAGCCTTTTTCACTGCCCTGTCTACGTGCGACCATTTTTAGAGAACCACGGCCCTGAGCTCCAAGATCCCTCTGTTCAACTACACACCTTCAGGGTCTAATATTCGCCACGAAGCTGCAACCTGAATATGACTTTCCAAAATACAACACCCAGCATATATCTATATTAAATTCCACTTGCCATTTCTCGGCCCACTTCACCAGCTGATAGAGGTCCTGCTGTAATTTCTAATAACCTTTCTCACTTTTCACAGTACTGCCTATTTTATTGGCATCAGCCTAATTATTAATCATGCCTTCTACATTCTCATCCAAATCCTTGATATACATAACAAACAGTAATAGGCCCAGCACCGACTCCTGAGGCACTCCACTAACAGCAGGCGTCAAGTACAACAAGCATCCTTCCAGTATTAGCCTCTGCGTCCTACCATCAAGCCAATTCTGTATCCAATTTGCCAGATTCTCCTTGATTCTATGCTATCGAACCTTTCAGAGCAGCCTATCATGTGGAACCTTATCAAACGCTTTTCTGAAACCTGGATAGACTACGTCTACCACCCTACCCTCATCAACATTCCAGGTCACTTCCTCCAAAGAACGCTAAAACATTGCGAGCCATGATATCCTGTGCACAAAGCAGTGCTGACTACTCCTTATCAAACCGTTTCTTTTCAAATGCATGTATATCTTATCTCTCAGAACCTTCTCAAGTAACTTACAACTCACAGTTGTTAAGCTAACTGGTCTATAGTTCCCAATTTCTTCTTCGCAACCTTCCTTGAATAAGGGCACAACGTTCACTACCCTCCAGTCTTCCGAGACCTCACCTGTGGCTAGCGATGATGCAAAAAGAAAATCAGCCAGGGCCCCCGCAATATCTTATTGCTGTGTTCTTGGATACACCTAGTCAGGACCAGGAAATCTACAGAAATACTGCAATGTCTGAAACATACGCCTATTTCTTTAAGGTACAAGCACCGAAGAAAGGGCAAGTGACTTAATTATGGTTAACATAATAAATTAAACATTATATCAATCATAGGAAGTGACTCAAGAAGGATTCGAGATATTGTGGAAAACGGAGAATTCTCAAAGATTTGTTTGTGTGGAGTTTGTATATTCCCTCCCTGTATGCGCGGGTTTCCTCCGGTTGCTCCAGTTTCCTCCCACAGTCCAAAGATTTGCAGGTTAGGTGAATTGACCATGCTTAATTGCTCATAGTGTTCAGGGATGTATAGATTAGGTGCATTAGTCGGGAAAATGTTAGAATCAAGGGGAATGGGTCTGGGTGGTTACTCTTCAGTGGGGCGGCGTGGACCTGTTGGGCCCAAGGGCCTTTTCCACACTGTAGGCATTTAATAATTCTGTGAAAGAAGAACACAAAGACTGCATAAATCTACAATCTGTATTTCAAAGAAAGCAAAATAAACGCAAGGTCAAATGTGGAATTTTATAATCAGTAGAGGAGCGGTTATTGTGGAGAACATGGAACTGGCCAAGAAAATAACCAGTAACTTTGCTTCTGTCTTCATGGAGGAAGATCCAGAAAATCGTGAGAAATGCCAAGTGATCACATGGAACTTGTGGAACTAAAGAGATAAAGTCAATTCATATCCGTAACAAGGATGGTAGACTAGTATGGTACTTTAGTAGCTGGATTGAGCATTGCTAAATCTAATGAACCAGTTGTACTTCGTATCAAAATATTAGAAATAAATCAGCAATACACACAGGATTTGTGTTATCGATGGTTGTTTTATTTTCATGTACATTCTGCAGAGGCTGTAGATAAATCGAAGTTAGTAAATGTGTTCCAAGCATTATAGAGGAATGGAAAGGATCCAAGCATCTACAAAGGGAAGAAGAGAAAGTGTGGAGAACTGCAGACCAATTAACTTGACATCTGTGGGGAAACTGTTGTCATCTATCGTATAGGATCTGATACTGGATATTTAGAAATTAACAGCAACATTGGAGAGAATCAGTATGCATTTCTGACAGAGTCATCATATTTGTCAAACTTCAGAATGATTTGAATTTGTTTATTGCAAAATCAAAATGGCATGTTTCGATTTTCAAAAGGCTTTTTATAAGAACTCATGCAGTGTGTTCATAAATAAAGTAAGGTGAATGGTTATTGGATGAATATATGTAAGTGGAAAGTTAAAGTCAGGCTCGCTTTCATTTAAGAGAATCAGAACATAGGTGGAAGGTCATGTTGAAGCAGTTTCACAGCTTGTTAATGAGACTGTACCTGGAGTATTGAGTAAAGTGTTGGTGACCCAATTTAAGCAAGAATGTACTGACCACAGAGGATGCGCAATGGACATTCTCCAGATTCGTCCCTCAGATGGCGAGATTGCCTCATGTGGAAACTCGGCCTGTGTCCTCCAAAGTTTCAAAGAATGAGAGGTGATCGCAGTGAAATTTAGAAAAATCACTAAACATATGACAAAGTGGAAATAAATAGGATGGTTCTCTGGCTGTCTACTCTACATTTAAGGCAAAGAATGGCAGGATAAAGGATAGACCATTGCAGACTGCAATAAGAAGGCAATTCTTCGCTTTAACAGGATTGACTAACACAGCAGCATGGAAACCTGCTGGCAGGGCAAGATTAGGGAGAATTCCCACATAAACTGCAAGTTGTCCGGCGGAACAGAATAACCAGGGAACAGTTAGGACTCATTAGTGGCTTGCCAAGTTGCATCCAAATCAACTTAGTGGTAGGAGACAGAAGGTCTGCTGGTAGAAGGCTGTTTGTTTGACTGGAGACCAGTGTCCAGTATTTGTGATTTGGAGGCGCCAATGTTGGACTTGGATTGGGCAAAGTTAAAAGTTACAGAACACTAGATGATACTCCAACAGGTTTATGTGGATGCACGACCTTTCAAAGACCATAATCACGTGATGAAGAAGCAGCACTCCGAAAGCTAGTGCCTCCGAATGAAACTGTTGGATTATAACCTGGTGTTGTATGATTTTTAACCTTATTATCTGTGGTATTATTAAATGATGCAGCTATGAATATGGAGGGGGTGGGGTGAGTGTGATAAATCAGTTGGCGTTTGACACAACGATTGGCCGGGTGTTTGGCAGTGAGGAGGAAGGACTTATGTTACAGGAAGATAGAGATGGAATGGTCAGATGGGTGGATCAATGGCAGATGGAATGTAACCCTGATAAATATGTGGTGATACACTTTGGCAGAAGGAACCAGATCGGGAATATTCAATGAATGTCAGCACACTAGGAAGCGCAAACGGTGCTTCTCCACACATCCCTGAATGTGATGAAACAGGTTAATGCACAAGTTGAGAAAGCATAGGCCACCATAAACATAACCTTTATCCATCGAGGCATAGATTATAAGAGCTCTGCGGAAGTTTGGTTAGGCCAAGATGGAATACTGTGTTCAGTTCTGAGAGCCACATTACAGGAAGGATCCGACTGCACTGAAGGGGCGGGGGGGAGGGGGGGGGGGGCAGAGGAAATTCATCAGGATGTCCCCTGGAATGGAGCAGATTAGCTCGGGCTGTTTACTTTGTAGCCGAGACGGCTGAGGGGGACGTGATTGAGAAGGATAAGATTACCAGGTGCATGGACAAGTTAGGTGGACAGCAGTTGTTCCTTTCAGTCAAAGGGCCAATGACAAGGGAGTATCCTGTTAAAGTGAAGGGTTTGAGGTTTAGTGAGGATTTCAGGATTGGTTTTCACCCAGAGGGTGTTAGGGTCAGGTATGCACTTCCTGAGAGGGCAGTTGGCACATGTAACCTCACAACCGTTAATAAGTACATGGTCGTGCCCGTGAAGTGCCATAACATACACGGTTATGGAAAGTAATATAGGAAAGTGGGACTAATGTAGATCGTGCTGTATTTATGACAGTACAGAGTCAGTGCTTCTGCGATTGTATTGCTGTGGAAAGTGAATCATTGAGCAGCATAAGAGTTGATGAATTTGAAGAATTTTCAACTAGGGTTATAAAAGTGAACTTGTAATAGATTCTAAAAGTCTGTCACTGGCAAAAATAAGGGAAATAACGTGCGGCTGCCTTACAGATTGAAACCAGAGAATGGAGAATAGATAACAGGGAAAAGGTAGAACTATGGAGCATGTACAAATGTTATGTCTTCACAGAAGAAAACAAAATGAAAAAGAAATCTTCCCAGCAATACTAGGAAACTTTAGTATGGCGAGAAAAAGTGAATAGAATGAAATTAGCAAATAAACATTTTAGACAAAGGATCGGGACTGACATTACCGGGAATAGAAAAAGTAATCAGTGGGAAATATATCAAAAGGGAGTCATATTTGAGAAAGTGATTTTGGCAAAATTATGGAGAAGCAATCAATGCAAAATGATTAGATTTTCAAAAGGATTACTGATAAAGCCCCAAGGCTACCATACAAATTATAATCTTATGGGACGGCGGCTAATATGTGGACATGGTTTTTGAACGGGAGAGCTGACACGAAGCAGTGAGACGGAATACAATAATGTTTTGTTCCAGTGGAAGGTTTGGGCGATATAGCAGGAATCGAGCTTGGCTCCCAGCTTTCCGAATACACACCAAACTTTTGGTCGACGGAATCAAACGCAATATTCCCAAGTCTGCTGATGAGACTGATTGTGAGTGGGGGAGCCGGATGTAAAAAAGCTCCAAGTTGATTGAGGCAACTTGAGTGAATGGGCAAAGATGTGGCAAATGGACAACAATGCGTGTAGATGTGACAATTGCCGCTATGGTGGGAAAGACAGAACGGCAGCCTACCATTTGAAAAGGGGTTGGTTGAAAAATAGTGATCCATAAAGGAACTTATGTTGCATTTTTCTTTGCTTCTGTGCAGGCCTCTGAGCTCCATGCAGGGCAGTGAGTTCTGAAGCCAGAAGCCAATACTGGGAATACCATTGGTATACTGACCAGTGTACACAGACCACCAAGTGGGGAGCTGTCGCATTGAAACGGATCTGGATCTCCCTGTACACCAGTCATTGAAAGCAACATTGCAGGAACAGAAGCAGTTAGGAAGAAAAATGGTCTGTTGCCTTTCATTTCAGGAGGATTTGAGTCCAGGTGTAAGGTGGTCTTACTGCAGCTGTACAGGGCATTGGTGAGACCCCATTTCGAACATTGTGCAGTTTTGTGTGCAGTTTTGGTCTCCATACCTAATAAAGGACATACCTGACATTGACAGAAGAGCAGTGAAGGATGGCCAGACTGATCTCTGGGATGACAGGCTTGTTGCGGGAGCAGAGTTGAGTAGACTCGGCCATGGGGTTTAGGAAAATGAGTGCAGATCTCAGTAAAATATATAAAACCTTGACAGGGTGAGAAAGCTTGGAAGCAGGGATGACAATTCCTCAGTCTGGGACGTCTAAAACAAGGGGCAACAGTATTAGGTACAGACAGGCCGGTCTGCGTTGAGTTGAGATTAAATATCTGTACTCAGACACTGGTGAACCTGGGGAATTCTCTGCCAGATCAGGCTATGAAAGCGAAGGCACTGTATATAAATAAGGATATCAAGACACAAACGAGACAGGGAGAGAGCAAGAGTTTGGTGGGAAGATAGAGAATCAGATATCATTTCAAGTTGTTCTCCATTAATGTGGCAGCTGTGTTCCTGTGCAACACCATGTTATAGAAAACTGTGGATATTAATAATCAGGGCTATGGGATAAAGAGGTTAAGGGCCGAACCGCCAAATTATCGGTCATAACCAAAAACTGATGTTATCCCAGCACACACACTAGCACAGTCTAAGTAAATCTTTAAGTCATATATTGTAATTAAACAGTGCAGTAACCGGAACACTTTCCACTACAGTCAATGACTACAGCACTGTACCTTTCTCCAAGCCCTTCACCAGAAAACGCGTAAGCTGACTGACCATGTGATGCCAAAGGGGAATTCCACCTCTCATCAAGATTCTTTTCAGTTTGAAATAAACTTCCTTCTAAATGTAGACTAGAATCCCCAGTTTCAGGCTCAGGTTCAAGGTTTGCAGAGCAAATTGCATTTCTGGTTTAGCTGAAAACACTCAGGGTGCATTTTGCAGACAGATAATCCTGAGGCTGGGAATTAATGTTCAGCAGGTGTCAGGTGTGGAATCACGTAACAGAGAATAGGAGCTTTCGTTATAAAAAGGTGCGCAACCAATCGTTTTGCAATCAAATCGTGTTTAATAAACACGTGTCATTCGAGAACTGTCTCTATGTTGAACGGAGGAGCAAATTTGATGGACCGAATGGACTACAGTAATTCTTATTTTATATATCCCGGTGTTTAAACATACTAAGGGATATGAACACTGTGTGGGGAAAAATCCGTTGAGGAGATTGTCTCCAAGATTTAGAACGGGTAAGGCTCAAAGTGTCTAATGCCCTGCTTCTTTCCTGATGCTTCTGTGCACTCCGTGGGAAAGCTCTGTAACTGATGTCACAAGCTCTCAAACATCAGGAAGGTAGCATCTGTACGGCTAAAAGGACTGTGTTTCCCGTTCCCTCTTCCAAAACCAAGCTTGTTGCTGGGTGTTCTGTCCGATTTTATCCTTTTTAGAATTCAGAGCAATTTGATAGAATTAAGTGTCTTGAGTGTCTGAGACCATTGTAGAGTTTATCAAATGTCTGTCTGCCTGGAGACACTTGTGGGCCAGACCAGAAGATTCACTTCCTGAAAGTACATAGGGGAAGGAACACATATTTACAATCGGCATTAGATTCAAGATCACTGTTACTGACACCAGATTTTAGATCTCGATATTTTGTTAATTGTTTTTAACTTCCACCAGAGTATTAGCCTGGTCCAGATTAGAAAGGCAATGGCATTTCCACAACCGCGCCATCTCTACATGGGGACCTATCGGAATCCACACTGAGCAGGATATTTCTGTGCTGCTTGACAGCTCTGTCAAACGAACTCCCACTGATTTGACTATCGCGACGGGACTGAGTGCGTGGTAAATGTTCAGACTGTAGTTATTCCCTTGTTATAGGACTGGATAGAGTTGAGTAATTTTCCACGTAGCCAGGCAGATGTCAGACTTGGAGCTGGAATGAAACAGCTTCCCCAGGGACATGGCATGTTGTGCTGCACAGGTCTTCAGTCCTATTGCAGGAATGGTGTCAGGGCCCATTGCCTTTGTCGTATCTACTGTGGTAAGCTTTTTTTCACGTTACGTGCAGTGAATCGAATTTGCTTGAAGAGTGGCATCTGTGAATCTGTGAGCATCATGAGGAGGGTGAGGTGGATTGTCGACTCAACACTTCTGGCTGAGGATGGTGCAAATACTACACCCTTGACTTTTACAATGTGGTACAGAGCGGTTCCGTTATTTAGAATGGGGATATTTGTGGAATCCTCTCCTCCAATAAATTGTTCAACATTCCATCGACATTGATGACTGAATGTGGCAGGACTTCAGAGCTTCGATCTTATCTGTTAGTCTTGGGGTCATCAGATTGTAGTTCTGCTGTTTGGAATGTAACCAGTCAAGTGTGGTCGGTTTCATGGGTTGTCGTCATGTTTAGATACACATGGTCCTTACTCTGGCATGTTCCCCCAAACCCGTCACTGAACCATCACTCGGCTTGATGCTAATGATAGAGTGATGGATTATCCTGGGGAAAAAAGTTATGGATTGTTATTGAATGCAATTCTGCTGCGGTCGCTGTTGTGATCTACATCAGATGATAACCCAATATGAGCTGCAATATCTGCAATTCAACTGACTCTCCCCTAGTTCAAACCGGCACCCATTCACCCATCAGCCCTGTAGACAGTGACCTAAACTGGTTTCTGATGTGGTAACACTTCCATTTTCATATTCTCATTCTGCTGAGTTTCCCTCCCTGATGTCACGCCTCCAATTTGTTACATTACTCAAATACCTTAACATATTCATCTGAATCGTTTTCTTTCCCATAATACCATCTGCTGTGTTTGAAGTGATTGTTTTTTCCTCTGTTTTTCTCCCTGACCATGATTAAGACCTCTGTCATGTCAGTGATGCCAGCCTTATCTCGTTTCACAGCCAATGAACTTGTGCACTTTGCGTTTTTGTTCAATTTCCAATGTACGGCGCTTTGTGATAGACAGGGCGTTTGAGCAGATTTGACACACGTCTTTGGAACTTGTTCAAAAACAGAAATTGCTGAAGAAACTAAGCAGGTCTTGCTGCATCTTGTGGAGTGAAAGCAGAGTTCATCTTTCGGATCCTTGTTTCTACAGCAATTTGTGCATTACTATTTCCAGTATCCATAAGTATTGGTTTAATTGAACATTTGTTTGTGTCTATTCATTTCTGGAGAAACTCAGCAGGTCTGGCAGCCTCTACAGTGACAGAGAATCAACGTTAGCGCTTCAAGTCCGGTATGACACTTCTTCAGAACTGAAAAGGATTGGAAACTGGGCATTTTAGTCCCTTGCTAGAGGTGGGGGGGTAGGTAACAGGGAAAAGAGGGCATGACAACAGATAAACAGGCTTTTAGCAGTGGTGAACGAGAAGGTGATGCAAAATGAGTTTAAATTAAGACGTGAATTGGGGAAAGGGGTTCTCTCTATTGATTGCAAGACAAAGAAGACACAACCACGCAAGGTCAAAGGGAGGCCAGGAGGGAGGATGTGGAGCATGTAGTACTATACAGATCTGGCCAGAGATATATTTTCACTGTAGAGATCATCACCGCCGCCAGAAAAAGGAATTCAGGTGCCTGATGTGTTATTGGCACTAGTAAGATTTTCATGCTGCCTTAGTATTGTAACATAGAAAAATAAAAAAAAAACAGTAGGAAGTTTGGGCTGAGTTCTTTTTCCTGTCATTTTAAATATTGTTTCAAATTTGCGGTGCTTATCTTTAAATGCTTGTTCTTGAAGTTAGTATCAGATAGAGAATAGGAGGTTGAGGGGTGACATTTTAGAAATTTATAAATTCAAGGGAGGCATGGATAGGGTGAAAAGCCAAGGTCTTTTCTACAGGATAGGAAAATCAAATCAGAGAGAGAAAGCATACGTTTATGGTTTAAGAGGGAAGAATTAAAAGGAAGGAAGAAGGAACATTTTTTACATACAGGGTGTTGTGTTTATAGAATGAGCTGTCAGAGAAAGACTGTCCGCTGCAAGTCTGGCAGATGCAAATTTGAAAGACATTTGGACAAACATATGAATAGGAACCCTTTTGAGGCATTTGGGCCAAATGCAAGCCGGTGGGACTAGTTTACTTTGAAAAACCTGGCCGGCATAGACAAGTTGGACCAAAGATTGTGCTTGTGCGCGATATGACTGCATGATTATAGAAAGATAAGAAAAGGGAAGAAAAGATGTGATGTAAGCAAATTGGCAAGACATATAAAAGCAAGCAGCACGAGCTTTTCCATGTACATAAGAAGAATTCAAGAGGTGTGTGCTCTTTGGTAGAAAGAAAGTCAGGAAAGTATATTAAGGACATTTGGAGGGTGTGACTAGGGAACTGGCTACTGGGAACAGACAGGCAATTTACACCAGTATTTTATATCGTTCTCTACTCGAAATTGTATTTCATAACGGGACAAGTGTTTTGAAGTTGTGTTTGGCTGAATACAATACATTCCTGAAGAAGGGCTCATGCCCGAAATGTCGATTCTCCTGCTCATTCGATGCTGCCTGACTTGCTGCGCTTTTCCAGCAACACATTTTTCAGCTCTGATCTCCAGCATCTGCAGTCCTCACTTTCTCCTACAATAAAGTGAGACAAGGTGAAATAGCCAGAATTACTAATTGTGATTTGATATAAAATAAGTGCATATGTAGAGAGTGAGAGAGATAGAGAGAGATGAAAATTCGTCGTGTTAGTTCCCCTTGTCTGCCATGCGCGGGGTCAACTGTACAGTGTCGCTCCAAACTGAGAAAGAACAACCGTGTGCCAACTGACACTTGAAAAATGGCAGCAATGCCAGTTATCACGGAATATCCAGGGGCATCAGTGCGGTGGTGAGTATCTCCAGCCATGTTGGGTTGGAGAATCGGGCTGGCATTGAATGAGAGGAACACTATGAGATTGAGTAGGTAGTGAATGAGGTGAGTTTGATAAGATAGCACCAGGAAACTAGCTCATCCTCGTATAGACAATCCCTCTGTCACATTCAATGAAAATGGCACTGAGAGAATTTATTGTTAGATTCAGCCCAATGAGTCGAAGACTCTGCTAACCCCACACCCAGTTACAAGGTTGCAAAACAAATGATCATTCAAAACACTCCATCATCTGTACTGACACCAAAATCCCCTTCACCTATCATTCCTGGGAATACTGGCTCATGTTGCGGGATGCTGTCGAAATGTTTTCATTTCAGTATTCTGAAATCTGTGATCTTACACGAAATTGCCTCTCAATCTCCCTTTCTCTTTTTTCCCAAAATCCTTTTGCTTGCTGGTAGTTAAACTGATTTCCCGGCCATCTCTCTGTGGCATGGCTCAGGAATACGGACTAATCTATAAGGACTCTGTATCAGAGTGATAATGTAACTAGACGGTTAATTCAGAGGCAAGGGCTGTGCTTCCAAGACAGTGCTTAAAATCCCACCACAGCCGATGTCAGAGCTTAAGTTCGAATGGCAAAAATTGGAAGGAAACCTAATTTCACTCATGGAAACCAGAAACCGTCAGGATTTATTTTTATTATTTGACTGATAGTCTTTGGTGAAGAAACTTAACATTATTGTCCAGTCTGTGACTTCAGATCCACAACAAAATTGTTGGCTCCATTTTGTCTTGACAAGTGGCCGCGTGGTCAAGGACAATTAGTGATGGACAACAAATGCTGCCTTTGCCCATGATGCTGGCATCCCGGAAAACAACAACATTAAAGGTGAAATAAACCAAGGAACAGTGGGTGCTAGAGATCGAAAATAAAGCACTCCGGCGTCTGAAAGTGTTGGCGAATCTAAGCAGGTATGGCAGCCTCTGTCAGGAGAAACGCAGATAACGGTATGAGTCCAGTTACCCTGCTTCACATCTGAAAGCAAACTGGGAAATAATATTATTTATCCTGGAATCAGGGATGGTTGGGTTGGAGAGAGAGAGGTGGGAGGCAGGTTTAAATAGAATGGACAGAGAAATGGCCAGAAAAAGAGAGGAAAAGCAATGAAAAGTGACCAAAGGGATTGCTGATGATGAACTGAAAGGAAAACAAAATGGCAAGTTATTCTCACATTTCCCCATTTCCCATATTCCTGAATATCAGGTCCATTTAGATATGTCCCTTTATAAAGTGAGTTAGGTTCCCTCTATCTCTCTTCTCTGAATGTGATGATCAAATCCATTGGCAATACTGTTGCTGCCCTTTTAGTTGCTGAGATACAGAGAAAGGTAATGTTACACTGTCAACGGCTTCTCTTTTGGAGAGAGAAACTGTTACTGTGGGACTATGCGGGGATGCAACAGCTCTCTCAGCCAGGAAGAGAAACTCAAAATTGGAAATAGTTTTCAACGCTGAACGCGTGCACCATGCGTGCGGGAAATTGACTTGTTCCTGTCATTGAAAATTCAGTGGAGTTCCTGTGGATGCTTATCTCAGTTTTGTATTGTCAGCTGCTGGATCTGGTAACCCCACTCTTTTCACTGCATTTACAGAGTGTCTGGGTCCATGGTGAACAAATGGAGATGAGACTCCACAGAAGGGAACCTCTATAAATAGGCTGGAGCATGACAGTGCACTATCTTCCCTGGGATTTCCTTGGATATTTGTCTTTCCTGGACTAGGTGTAAGGTATGAAACCAGTTTGTTTCAAAATTGAGCTGGTCACTGAGCTGTTTCCCCTCCTTCAGTGTACCATTTAGCCTCACACCAGTGACAGGACTGTGCTGATGCTCACCATGAATTCAACTGGATTAATTCTAGAACTTTCCTGGAAGGAGTGAGTAACATATCCATCATCACCGAAGTGCAGTCCTCCGATGTGTTCACTGGCTGACAGAAGTCACCTGTCTGCTAGGAGCAATATATTGACTCCATCTCCCTGAGGAAGGTACAGAAACAAACTTCGAGAATCACTAGGAAAAGAGTGACTGGTTAAAATGAGGAAGAGCAGGAAATTAGAATTAATAAAAGGTGTGTCTTTGAAAATCTCATTGAATTGAAGGTCGGTATGTTGCGGCATCAGATGAGCTACATCCCAGAGTAGTGAGGAGGTGGCAGGAGAGCTAATGAAAGAAACACTGATTATTCTGCAAAGCTAGTTTGATTCTGAAAAGGATCCTGCAGATTGTAAAGCAGCTGTTGTACACCTAAGTATTCAAAACAGGACGGAGAGGTCAACAGAAAACTAAATTGTAGTTAGCTTGATATCAGCTGTGATAAAAGAACATTGGAACCTTTTGTGAGGAATGTGACAACTAGTCACTTGGAAAATAATGACATAATTTGGTAGAGTCAATCTAGATTCAGGAAAGGGAAATGATCTTTGATAAACCTGCCGGATTTTGTGGAGTCTGTGCGTTGTGACATTGACAATTGAGAACCAATGGGAGTGGAGTATTTACATTTTCAGCAGACGTTGTCATGGTTGAATACAGGTGAGTACAGAATGTTACAGCGCATGGGTATGTAGGGGTGGAATACACCGAATGCCTTAAAAGTTGGATAATCGAGAGAATATAGAGAGTTGTGTTTTTATCTGGAGTGAAGGCTTTGGGGTATCAGAAGGATCAGAAGAAATAAAATGTTACAGGTGGGAACAACAAATATCATCATTCGCATTTATGTTCATCAAATAGTGAGAGGTTGGGAAGAGCTGTTGTAGAAATAGACCTGGATGTGCTTGGTCATAAATGACTGACAGAATGTTTAATCAGAAAGAAGTAAATGATATGTGGCTCTTCTTGCAAAATGATTAAAGTACCAGAGTAAATGTATCTTTCTCAATGGTACTGTTATGTTTAGAGTCTATTTAGGGTATTCTGTACAGGTTGGAAATGCTTTATAAATAATGATCTTGTAAGCGATGCAGTCCGAAGGGATTTCACCAGACTAAACCCTGGCATGGTGTTACCATGAGGAGAAAGTGAAGAAACTTGTGTGTAATATATAGCACTGTGACGGAATAAGAGGTTGAAACTTGATGGTTATGCTTGGACACTCTATATGTCCCAAGCAACTGAATAGGGTGAAGATTCCATCCTTCTCATTGGATGCTTGTTTCCCGATAGTTTCCGTGCCTATGCAGAGCCCCATGTCTATTGACAGATAAGTAAATACTCTGAATGAACTTTACTGTACAATTGCTGTGTGACCTTGCACTGAATGTTACTTTGTCAGCAGCTTCATTCTGAAACAGTTGGCCATTCACCAGCAGCTTCTGACCTCCATAGAGACGATGGGTCTAACGTCTTGGAATAGACAACACGTTGGTGAATGGGTAAAAATGTTGTCTTCATTCCCACTGCCAGAAATCATTTTAAAATAACACACATATAATTTGAGTAATGAAACAATATGGAACAAGTTCGAGCAGTCTATCTGTGCAGCGAATGCACCATTTGTTTGTGATATTGGACCATCTGTGACACCTTCCTCTTCCTGTGTCAGTGACCGAAGAAGCTGAATGACCGTTTCCTGTAGCTTTGTAAATGGCTCCAGATTTGAAATGGTCTTTTTCTGATCCCATGTAAATAATGCATGGGAGTGAGCGGTCTCCTTGTCTTCCTATGGAATAGGCAGCAGGGACTGATTGGGCTATCCCTTTTCTTGCCGAGTAGTTTTGATGGACTGAATGACTTGCCCATATTCTTGTGAACCCAGATTAAGATACTGAATGAGCTTTTTCTTTTTTCTAGGGAAATGCGTTTTGTCTGTTACGTGAATGTTACCCACACTTTAACAGCACAAGTTTGAATGTTGTCTGCGTCTTGTCGCCCATGGACACAGATGGCTTCAGAATCTGAGTGCTGATTTTTTTTTCTGAACATTGTGTAGTCTTCAGTGAATATCCCCACTTCGGATTGTTGTGAACTCAATGGACTGAATGGCCTGCTTCCACACTGCAGGGATTCCCCACTGTTCAACTGCAGATACCTGGGCTGAGGGAGATACCCTGAGAATCTCCTGCAGTGATACCCCACGGCTGAGA
>NC_057717.1:74513177-74553801 GCF_004010195.1 Chiloscyllium plagiosum | reverse complement strand
CAGTTTGTTCTAACTCTGAGTATCTAACCTAGCTCCCTGAAAGCCTGCATAACATCCTCAGCCCTCCTCCTACCTATGTCGTTGGTGCCAATGTGGACCACGACTTCGGGCTGCTCCCCCTCCCCCTTAAGGACCCGGAAAACATGATCAGAGACGTCACATACCTTTGCACCTGGGAGGCAACATACCAAACGTGAGTCTCTCTCACCCCCACTGAACCGCCTATCTGTGCCCCGAACTATCGAGTCCCCAATAACTATTGCTCTGCTCTTCTCCACCTTCCCTTCTGAGCAACGGGGACAGGCACCGTGCCAGAATCCTGAACCCTATTGCTTACCCTGGTAAGTCATTCCCCCCCACAAGTATCCAAAATGGTATACTTGTTCTTGTGGGGAATGGCCGCAGGGAGTCCCTGCACCGGCTGCTGCCTCCCAATCCCCCTTACTGTCACCCATCTGTCTGCAATCTTTGGAGTTACTACTTCCCTAAAGCTCTGATCTATGACCCCCTCTGCCTCCCGAATGATCCTAAGTTCATCCAACTCCAGCTCCAGTTCCCTAACACGGTCTTGGAGGAGCTGGAGATGGGTGCACTTCCTGCAAGTGTAATCAGCAGGGATGACCATGGCATCCCTCACCTGCGCGCTTTTATAGGAAAAAAAACCTACCCAGGTAAGCTTGCGCTACACCAGCTTCCGGCTGTCCCTCTGGTCGTCGTCACTTCCCCTGCTGCTCCCGCTCTTTCTGTGAAGAGAAAAAAAACACCGCTGCCGGGACCAGTAAATAATTTTAAAACAAACTGTCTCACCTTAGCTGTAGCCTTAGGGGTTCGTTTAATCTCAGCTGCTGCTCCCACTCAAAATACAGTTAAAACAGCAAAGTTAGCAGCTGAAGAGGCTGATGATTATGATTTGGTCCAAAAAACATTTTGGCTTCCCGATTCAATTTCAGTTCATGAAGGATAGAGAAATCCTCACGTGAAAAAGGATATGTAAATCTCAGTGAAAATCAGAAGGATAACTTACCACAGCGTAAAAAGGAAACCCTTGAAGGGGACAAAGGAGCTAAAAAGCTCGTGTTTTTGTTGCAATAAATTAGGTCACAGGAAATCACTCTGTTGGTGGGCATGGAGAGAAAAAAACAGATGTAGGAAAACAGGATAAGCCTGGGAGTTTTACTGGAGTGGTAACAGAAAGCACAGTGGAGGCTAGAAAGCTGCATCAGAGTGTAAAGTTGATCTGAGGTTGGTCAAGGAGGAAGTGCCAGATCTGCTTATAAAATATGCCTGCAAAGGGAAAGGGTATTCACATAGGTCGGCAGTAGCAGATAAAGAGGATGCACTATTAAGAGACATAGGATCCTCACAGTATGTGATGCTGAAAGATGCGAAGCCATGTATTCCTGAAGGACTATTTCGAGAAAAGGTACTGCTAAAGTGAATTCATGTGAGACAAAAAGCGCACAGTATGTTAGGCGGGGATGGAGTGTCCACTAAAGTTTGGAGAAATTGTGGTGGGCTTATTGGGCAAACCTTCAGCTCCAGGAATGCAATTTGTCCTTGCAAATTATATAGCTGATTCACCGGTAGAAATGCTGCCTGCTCTGGTTGAATAGCCAGTGGAGTCACAAGCAACTGAAGCAATGCAGGAGACTTATCCTGGTATCTTTCCTGAATGTGGGATACCAAGGTAATAATGTCACCAGCTGAAACAGTTGGGTCCCATGGAATCCAGGGAAATTCAACCAATTGGAGGCAAAATTGTCTTGAAGGTAACGGATTAATTTCCAGACTGGAGGCCTGTGGCCAGAGTTGTGCTGAAAGGATCAGTGTTGAGCTTGCTGTTTTTCATCATGTATACACACGACTTGGATGTGAATATCGGAGGCATGATTAGTAAGTTTTCAGATAACAGCAAGATGTGGTGCAGTGGACAGTGAGGAAGATTATCTCAGATTACAAGAACATCCATGGAAGCGGGTATAATTACATATTGAAAATATATCTGGATAGATACATAAATAAGAATGGTTCAGAGGTATATTGACAAAATTCTGGCAAATGGGACTAGATCAGATTAGGATGTCTGGTCAACAAGGACAATTTGGACAAAAGTGTCTGTTTCCGTGTTGTATGACTCTCTGAGTCGATAAAATGGATTAGGAAAAGTTCCGATGGCCTTTCTTGTGGAAAATCTCTTCCCCAAAAGTTTGTGGTGCTTCTTTATTTGCATTTATTCAAAGATGCATTAGTTAAATATTTGTCCATGAAGTGAGTCATGGATAATTGGATACAGACAGGAAAGTGGGGCTGAGACCACAAACTGATCAGCCACAATCATAGTGCCTGGTGGAGAAGGATCACAGTGTGTTATGACCCACTACTGTTCCTCAGTCCCATGTTTCTGTGTTCCATTCAGTCCCTGAAAGCTGCTAGACAATAGCAGTGGGAGACCACTTACTGCTATCACCTCGTGCACAGAAAGAGAGGAGACCATTCAGTCCCTCAATACTTCCCCACACGGTTTGAGGTGATTTAAAAAATGTCATTGGAAAACCCAGGCTGGGTATGAGAGAGGCCCCTCATCTCTCTTTACAGAGATTTCGCAGATTTCAGAATGCTGAAATGAAGATATTTCGACTGCATCCCGCAATATGAGCCAGTATTCCCAGAAATGATAAGTGAAGGGGATTTTGGTGTCAGTACAGATGATGGAGAGTTTTGAATGAGCATTTATTCTGCAATCTTGTCACTGAGTGTGGGATTAGCAGAGTCTTCGACTCATTGGGCTGAATCTACCAATAAATTATCTCAGTGCCATTTTCATTGAGTGTGACAGAGGAATTGTCCATAGGAGGCTGAGCTAGTTTCCTGGTACCAACTTATGGAACTTACCTCATTAACTACCTACTCAATCTCATAGTGTTCCTCTCATTCAATGCCAGCCCGATTCTCCAACCCAACATGGCTGGAGGTACTCACCACCGCACTCATGCCCCTGGATATTCCGTGATCACTTGCATTGGTGCAATCTTTGAAATGTCAATGGGCACACGGTTGATCTTTCTCAGTTTGGAGTGACACTGTACAGTTGACCCTGCGCATGGCAGACAAGGGGAACTAACACGACGATTTTTCATCTCTCTCTATCTCTCTCGCTCTCTACATATGCACTTATTTTATATCCAGTCACAATTAATAATTCTGGCTATTTCACTTTGTCTCACTTTATTGTATTCAGCCAAACACTGCTTCAAAACAGTTGTCCCGTTATGAAATACAATTTCGAGCAGACAACATTTCATCCTCCGCTGTTATCTTGACCGTTATCTGAATTGTACCACTTTTCTTGTTATGAACGTTTCTTTTGCCCTGTATCTGTGATTGTTTCTGTTTGTAACAACTATATAGTCTCAGTTGGCTGGACGGCAAAGGGAACCAGCAGCGCACATTCAATTCCCCACACTGACTGATGTTACCATGATGGGGCCGATCTCTCAGCAATGGGAAATCTAGCATATTCAATCCACTCTAAGCTGCACATCTTTGTACTCTGGGAGGAAACTGGAGCATTGGGAGTAAACCCACACAGATACGTACAGAATGTTCAAACTTCACATGGATGGCACCTGAGTTTGGAATTGAACCCAGCTCCTTGGTGATGTGAGGTAGAAGTGCAAACCAGATATCCATCCTCCTCCTCAGTTAGTTCTATTATTTACTTGTAGGTGACTAAAGAAATCTAACTGACTTGTTCTTATCACTGAACCTGACTCAGTCTGAGACCTGTATCATCGGCCATATCACCAACCTGGTTACATTTAAAATTTGTTGTGAGCAGTGGAGGAGTGAGACTAAAAAAGGAAACTGACATTCTCCAACCTCAGTCAGAACTGGAGTGAAGAAAAATTCACAAAGTTGGAATTCATTCAAGTGGGAATTCTCTTTCCCAGAAGTTTGGGAGGGCTGAATCTTTATATTATACCGAGGCTGGTTTTGTCTGATTTTCCATAGACAAATGAATCAGGGATAATGTTGCAATGAGAGAAAAGTGCAGCTGAGAACACAATAAGATGGGCCATGACCTTATTGACTGGTGGAATAGTGTCAAAGGGCCGAATGGCCCAGTCGTGTCCGTCAGCCCTATGTTTCATTCAGCCCTTCGGTCCTGCAGTACGGGAGCAGTTCAAGACCACTCCGATGGTTTGGTGCAGTTTGCGAAATGTACTTGAAAAATCCAGACTGGGTCAGGAAGTGACCCCCCTCCCCCAATCCCTCTTTCCAGGCTTCCTCTCTCTGTAACGTCTGCTCCAGATGTGGATCATGTTACAGACCCAGATTCGCTGTGAATACAGCCCCCATACCCCACAAAAGGTCGACTCAGACAAATCCGCTGCTCTCCCTGAATGCAACATTTTGCATGATGACTTCTAGGAAAATAGCCAGTTATTTTCTAAAAGCATAAATAAGAACGTAAGAAATAGGAGCAGGAGCGGGCTATTCGGCTCCTTATACCTGCACTGTCATTCAATAAGAACATGGCTGATCTACTCCACGGCTCAACTCCACTTTCCTGCTTACTCCTTGCATCCCTCTACTCGCTGATATGTCAAAAACCAATCCACCCCGTCGGTAAGAACGTAAGAAATAGGAGCAGGAGCGGGCTATTCGGCTCCTTATACCTGCACTGTCATTCAATAAGAACATGGCTGATCTACTCCACTTTCCTGCTTACTCCTTGCATCCCTCAACTCGCTGATATGTCAAAAACCAATCCACCCCGTCGGTAAACAGCCCGTGACCTAATTTCCACACTCTCTGGGTTAGGGAATTCCAGCCATTCACTACTTTCTGAAAGAAGACATTTCTTTATGTCTTAGTTTGAAATCGATATTCCTTATTCTATATCGACATCCATGAGTTCGAGACTCTGCCCTGGTGTGGAACCACATTCTCAACACTTATCTTGTCAAGCCACCTCTGTATTTTTTCCTTTCAGTAATGGCACTCTCATTCATACAAACCACAATGGATAATCGCCTCAGCATTTTTGATATATTCAATAAATCAACCCTTTCATCTCAGGAACCAGTCTAATGAACCAACATTCCTGCATCAGCATGCTGATGTTATGTTTCATATACAGGAACATTCCAATCCGTTGTGCTACTCCTTTTTTGGGCGTCCTCTCCATTAAATAACAGCTTGCCATTTGGTTGGAAGTGTCCTCCACAAACTCCGATGTATATTGCACTCAGCTCCCTCCATCAGTCTATCAGTATAGATTGTAAGCAGCTCTTGCCATCGGACTGATATTTCTGGTACTCCAGCAGATACATTTTGTTCATAAAGATCGATGAATCCTGACTCTCCGATTTCTAAGTGTTTACCAAATGTCATCCCATGCTAATCTGTCATACTATGAGCTTCTGTCTTGTGTAAGAACCTTTATTTTGTGATACTTTGTGGAAAATCTCTGGAAATACTCATGTTTACCAGTTCCTTTCATCAAGTCTGCTTGTTACTTTCTCAGGGGTATCCAGATAACCTCTGCATGATTTTGTATATACCCCCTTTCATAAAACCGTATTGACTCTGCGTGAAGCGTTTCTAAATTCCTGCAGTCCCATCCTTAACAACAGACTCTCACAGATTCCCAGCAATAATTGTTAGGCTAAATGTTTCCCGCTTTTAGTCTCACTTGCCTCTTGAAGACAGGCGCCACATTGGAGGGTCTCCAGTTTCACTGGGTCACTCCTTTAAACCAGAGAGTTATGGAATATTTCACACAGAGCCACCAGTCACTCTGTAACCACTTCTATTAAAACCAGCTATGTATTTCTGATGACCTGTTTACCCTTGGTCTTATCTGTTTGAGAAAAGACTTGTTCCTTTTGTTAGAGACAGTCCAAGAACTTCCCTCCTATTGCCATTTTGCTTATATAATTGAAATATTTACAGTGAGGAACGATATAAAATACTGGTGTAAATTACCTGTCTGTTCTCTGTAGCCAGATCTCTAGTCACACCCTCCAAATGCCCTTAATATACTTTCCTGACTTTGTTTCTACCAATGATCACACACCTCTTGAACTCTTCTTATGTACATGGAAAAGCTCGTGCTGCTTGTTTTTATACGTCTTGCCAACTTGCTTACATCACATCTTTTCTTCCCTTTTCTTCACTTTCTATATCCATGCAGTCATATCGCACACAAACACAATCTTTGGCCCAACTTGTCTATGCCGGCCAGGTTTTTCAAAGTAAACTAGTCCCATCGAATTGCATTTTGCCCATATGCCTCAAAAAGGTTCCCATTCATATGTTTGTCCAAATGTCTTTTAAATGTTGGAGTATTCCTCTGGCAGCTCATTCCATAAACACATCACCCTGTATGTAAAAAAAGTTCCCTCTTCCTCCCTTTTAAATCTTCCCTCTTACGCCATAAACCTATGCTCTCTCTCTCTCTGACTTGATTTTCCTCTCCTGTCGAAAAGACCCTGGCTTTTCATCCTATCCACGCCTCCCCTCATTTTATAAATTTCTATAATGTCACCCCTAAACCTCCTACACTCCATCCGATACTAACTTCAAGAACAAGCATTTAAAGATAAGCACTGCAAATTTGGAACAATATTCAAAATGACAGGAAAAAAAACTCAACCCAAACTTCCGACTGTTATTTTTTTTCTCTCTCTATGCTACAATACTAAGGCAGCATGAAAATCTTACTAGTGCCAATAAGACATCAGGCACCTGAATTCCTTTTTTCTGGTGGCGGTGATGATCTCTACAGTGAGAATGTATCTCTGGCCAGATCTGTATAATACCACATGTTCCACATTCTCCCTCCTGGCCTCCCTATGACCTTGTGTGGTTGTGTCTTCGTTATCTTGCATTCAATAGAAAGAACCCCTTTCCCCAATTCACATCTTAATTAAACTCATTTTGCATCATCTTCTCGTTCACCACTGCTAAAAGCCTGTTTATCTGTTGTCACACCCTCTTTTCCCTGTCACCTACCCCTCCCCCCACCTCTAACAAGGGACTAAAATGCCCAGTTTCCAATCCTTTCCAGTTCTGAAGAAGTGTCACACTCGACTTGAAACGCTAATTTTGATTCTCTGTCTCTATAGAAGGTTGCCAGACCTGTTGAGTTTCTCCAGAAATGAATAGGCGCAGAACAAATTTTCATTAAACAAATAACTATAGATACTGGAAATAGAAATGCACAAATTGCTGTAGAAACACGGACCCGAAAGATGAACTCTGCTTTCACTCCACAAGATGCAGCCAGACCTGCTTAGTTTCTTCAGCAATTTCTGTTTTTGAACAAGTTCCGAAGACGTGTGTCAAATCTGCTCAAACGCCCTGTCTATCACAGAGCGCCGTACATTGGGAAGTGAACAAAAACGCAAAGTGTACAAGTTCATTGGCTCTGAAACGAGATAAGGCTGGCATCACTGACACGACAGAGGTCTTAATCATGGTCAGGGAGAAAAACAGAGGACAAAACATTCACTTCAAACACAGCAGATGGTATCATGGAAAAGAAAACGATTCAGATGAGTATGTTAAGGTATTTGAGTAATGTAACAAATTGGAGGCGTGACATCAGGGAGGGACACGCAGCAGAATGAGAATATGAAAATGGAAGCGTTACCACATCAGAAACCAGAATAGATCACTGAGTACAGGGCTGATGGGTGAATGGGTCTCGGTTTGAACTAGGGGAGAGTCAGTGGAATTGAATTGCAGATATTGCAGCTCACATTGGGTTATCATCTGCTGTTGTAGATCACAGCAGCAGCCGCAGCCAAATTGCATTCAATAACAATCCATAACTTTTTCCCCAGGATAATCCATCACTCTATCATTACCATCAAGCCGAGTGATGGTTCAGTGATGAGTTTGGGTGAACATGCCAGAGTCAGGACCATATGTACCTAAACCTGATGACAACCCATTAAAGCTACCACACTTGACTGGTTACATTCCAATCAGCCGAGATACAATCTGATGGAGAGGGGGAAATGATCCCAAGACTAACAGATAAGAACGAAGCTCTGAAGTCCTGCCACATTCAGTCATCAATGTCGATGGACGGTTGAACAATTTACTGGAGGAGAGGACTCCACAAATATCCCCATTCTAAATAACGGAATCGCTCTGTACGTCATTGTAAACGTCAAGGATGTAGTATCTGCAACATCCTCCGCCAGAAGTGTTAAGTTGACAATCCACCTCACCATCCTCATGATGCACACAGATTCGCAGATGCCACTCTTCAACCAATTCGATTCGCTACACGTAACATGAAGAAAAAGCTGAACACAGTAGATACGTCAAAGGCCCTGACACCATTCCTGCAATAGGACTGAAGACATGTGGTGCACAACAAGCCGTGTCCCTGGGGAAGCTGTTTCATTCCAGCTCCAACTCTGAGATCTGCCTGGCCATGGGGAAAATTACTCAACTCTATCCAGTCCCATAACAAGGGAATAACTACAGTCTGAACATTTACCACGCACTCAGTCCCGTCGCGAAAATCAAATCGTTGGGAGTTCTTTTTGACAGAGCTGTCAAACAGCACTGAAATAACCTGCTCAGTGTGGATTCCGTTAGGTCCCCAAGTGGAGATGGTGCGGTTGTGGAAATGCCACTGGATTACTAATCTAGACCAGGCTAATGATCTGGCAGCTGGTGGAAGTTAAAAACAATTAACAAAATATCGAGACCTAAAATCTAGTGTCAGTAACAGTGACCTTGAATCTAATGTCGATTGTAATCATGTGTTCCTTCCTCAATGTACTTTCAGGAAGTGAATCTCCTGGTCTAGCCGACAAGTGTCTGCAGACACACAGACATGTGATAATCTCTACAATGGTCTCTGAAACGGCCAAGCAAATTGCTCTGAATTCTAAAAGGATAAATCTGGACAGAACACCCAGCAACAAGTTTGGTTTTCGAAAAGGGAACGGGAAACACAGTCCTTTTGAGCGTAAAGAGGCTGTCTTCCTGGTGTTTGAGAGCGAGTGACAACAGTTACAGAGCTTGCCCACGGAGTGCACAGAAACATCAGGAAAGGAGCAGGGCATTAGACACTTTGAGCCTTACCTGTTCTAGATCTTGGAGACAATCTCCTCAATGCATTTTTCCCCACACAGTGTTCATATCCCTTAGTATGTTTAAACATCGGGATATATAAAATAAGAACTACTGTAGTCCATTTGGTCCATCAAATTTGCTCCTCCATTCAACATCGTGGCAATTCTCCAATAACACGTGTTTATTAAACAGGATTTGGCTGCAAAACGATTGGTTGTGCGTCTTCCTTTTTATAACGCAAGCTCCTGTTTTCTGTTATGTTATTCCACACCTGACACCAGCTGAACAGCAAATCCCAGTCTCAGGATCCTCTGTCTGCAAAAGGCACCCTCAGTGTTCAAAGTTTGGGAGAAGAGCGCTAGTGGGCGGCACGGTGGCCCAGTGGTTAGCACTGTTGCCTCACAGCGCCAGAGACCCGGTTTCAATTCCCGACTCAGGCGACTGACTGTGTGGAGTTTGCACGTTCTCCCCGTGTCTGCGTGGGTTTCCTCCGGGTGCTCCGGTTTCCCCCACAGTCCAAAGATGTGCAGGTCAGGTGAATTGGCCATGCTAAATTGCCCGTAGTGTTAGGTAAGGGGTAAATGTAGGAGTATGGGTGGGTTGCGCTTCGGCGGGGCGGTGTGGACTTGTTGGGCCGAAGGGCCTGTTTCCATACTGTAATGTAATCTAATCTAATCTAATCTAAAAAAAGATTTGTAGCTTGGGTGCTCGCCGAGCTGGGAAGTTGTGTTGCAGACGTTTCGTCCCCTGTCCAGGTGACATCCTCAGTGCTTGGGAGCCTCCTGTGAAGCGCTTCTGTGATGTTTTCTCCGGCATTTATAGTGATTTGTATCTGCCGCTTCCGGTTGTCAGTTCCAGCTGTCTGCTGCAGTGGCCGGTATATTGGGTCCAGCGGACAGCTGGAACTGACAACCAGAATTGGCAGATACAAATCACTATAAATGCTGGAGGAAACATCACAGAAGCGCTTCACAGGGGGCTTCCAAGCACTGAGGATGTCACCTGGACAGAGGGTGAAACGTCTGCAACACAAATTCCCAGCTTGGCGAACAGAACCACAAGCACCCTCAGTGTGTTCAGCTAAAACAGAAATGCAATTTGCTCTGCAAGCCTTGAACCTGAGCCTGAAACTGGGGATTCTAGTCTACATTTAGAAGGAAGTTTATTTCAAACCGGAGAGATTCTTGATGAGAAGTGGAATTCCCCTTTGGCATCACTCAAATCCTCCTGAAATGAACGGCAACATATCTTTTAACTTCCTAACTGCTTTCTGTTCCTGAAATGTTGCTTTCAGTGACTGGTATACAGGAAGATCTAGATCCTTTTCAATGCGACAGCTCCCCACTTGGTGGTCTGAGTACACTGGTCAGTATGCCAATGCCATTCCCAGTATTGGCTTCTGGTTTCAGAACTCACTGCCCTGCATGGAGCTCAGAAGTCTGCACAGAAGCAAAGATAAATGCAACATAAGTTCCTTTATAGATCAATATTTTTCAATCAACCCCTTTTCAAATGGTAGGCTGCCGCTCTGTCTTTCCCACCATCGTGCAAATTGTCACATCTCCCCACATTATTACTCCATTCACTCCAGTTGTCTCAATCTACTTGGAACGTTTTTACATCCTGCTCCCCCACTCACAATTGTACATGGTTTACTGTCATCAGCAGACTTGGGAATATTGCGTTTGACTCCCTCAACCAAACGTTTGGTATGTATTCAGAAAGCTGGGAGCCAAGATCGATTCGTGATATATCACCCAAACCTTGCACTGGAACAAAACATTATTGTATTCCTTCTCACTGCTTCCTGTCAGCTCTCCCATTCAAAAACCATGTCCACATATTAGCCACCGTCCCATAAAAATAGAATTTGTATGGTAGCCTTGGGCTTTATCAGTAATCATTTTGAAAAACTAATCTTATTGCATTGATTGTTTCTCCATAATTTTGCCAAAATCACTTTGGCAAATATGATTCCCTTTAGATATATTTCCCTCTGTCGACTTTTTCTATTCCCATTAATTTCAGTCCCGATACTTTGTCTAAAATGTTTATTTGCTAATTTCATTCTATTCACTTTTTCTCACCAGACTAACGTTTCCTTGTATTGCTGGGAAGGTTTGTTTTCATTTTGTTTTCTTCTATGAAGACATACTTTAGTACTGGCTCCATAGTTCTACCTTTTTCCTGTTCTCTATTCTCCATTCTCTGGTTTCAATCTGTAAGGAAGCCGCACGTTATTTCCCTTATTTTTGTGTCATACTTTTGGAATCTATTACAAGTTCACTTTTATAACCCTAGTTAATACATTCTTCAAAAACTCATCAGTTCCTTTCTTATGCTGCTCAATGATTAACCTTCCACAGCCATACAATCACAGAAGCATTGGCTCTGTACTGTCATAAATACAGCACGATCTACATTAGTCCCACTTTCCTATACGAGGACCATAACCATGTATGTTATGGCACTTCAAGGGCACGACCATATACTTATTAACGGTTGTGAGATTACCTGTGCCAACTGCCCTCTCAGGAAGTGCATCCCTGACCCCAGCACCCTCTGGGTGAAAACCAATCCTCAACTACTCACTAAACCTCAAACCCTTCACTTTAACAGGGTATTCCCTGTCTGAAAGGAACAGCTACTGTCTACCCATCCTGTCCATGCACCTGGTAATCTTATCCTTCTGAATCACGCCCCCCTCAGCCTTCTCTGCTACAAAGTAAACATCACGAGCTGATCTGATTCATTCCAGGGAACATCCTGATGAATTTCCTCTGCACCCCCTAAAGTACAATCACATCCTTCCTGTAATGTGCCTGTCAGAACTGAACACAGTATTCCATCTTGGCCTAACCAAATTTCCGCAAACCTCTTATAATCTATGCCTCGATGAATAAAGGTTATGGTTATGGTCCCCTATGCTTTCTCAACTTGTGCATTAACCTGTTCCATCACATTCAGGGATGTGAAGAGAAGCACCGTCTGCGCTTCCTAGTCTGCTGCCATTCATTGAGTATTCCCCCTCTGGTTCATCTTCCAAAGTGTACCACCTCATATTTATCAGGGTTACATTCCAGCTGCCACTGATCTACCCATCTGACGATTCCATCTGTATCTTCCTGGAGCATAAGGCCTTCCTCCACATTGCCAACCACCCAGCCAATCGATGTGTCAAACGCAAACTGATTTATCACACTCACCCCACCTCCCCTCCATATTAACAGCTGCATCATTTAAGATTACCACTAATTATAAGGTTAAAAATCACACAAACCCAGGTTATAATCCAACAGTTTTATTCACAGGCACTCGCTTTCGGAGTGCTGCTTCTTCATCACGTGATTATGCTCTTCGAAAGGTCGTGCATCCACATAAACCTGTTGGGCTATCATCTAGTATTCTGTAATTTTTAACTTTGTCCAGCCCAGTCCAACACTGACGCCTTCAAATCACAAATAAGAAGGGACACAGCTCTGATCCCAGTGGTACACTGGTCTCCAGTCAAGCAAACAGCCTTCTACCAGCAGACCTTCTGTCTCCTACCATTAAGTTGATTTGGATGTAACTTGGCAAGCCACTAATGAGTCCTAACTGTTCCCTGATTATTCTGTTCCACTGGACAAACTTGCAGTTTATGTGGGGATTCTCCCTAACCTTGCCCTGCCAGCAGGTTTCCATGCCGCTGTGTTAGTCAATCCCATTAAAGTGAAGAATTGCCTTCTTATTGCAGTCTGCAATGGTCTATCCTTTATCCTGCCATTCTTTACCTTAAATGTAGAGTAGACAGGCAGAGAAACATACTATTTATTTCCATTTTGTCATGTGTTTCGTGATTTTTCTAAATTTCACTGCAATCAACTCTCATTCTTTGAAACTCGAGAGAACACAGTCCGAGTTTCCACATAGTGCAATCTCGCAATCTGAGGGACGAATCTGGAGAATGTCCATTGCGCATCCTCTGTGGTCAGTACATCCTTTCTCAAATTGGGTCACCAACACTGTACTCAATACTTCAGGTACAGTCTCATTAACAAGCTGAGAAACTGCTTCAACATGACCTTCCAGCTATGTTCTGATTCTCTTAAATGAAGGCGAGCCTGACTTTAACTTTCCACTTACATATATTCCTCCAATTACCATTCACATTGCTTTATTTATGAACTGACCGCATGAGTTCTTATAAAAAGCCTTCTGGAAATCGAAATATGCCATTTCTATGTTGCAATAAACAAGTTCTAATCATTCTGAGGTTTGTCAAGTATGATGACGCTGTCAGAAATGCATACTGATTCTCTCCAATGTTGCTGTTAATTTCTAAATATCCAATATCAGATCCGATATGATAGATTACAACAGTTTCCCCACAGATGTCAAGTTAATTGGTCTGCAGTTCTCCACACTATCTCTTCTTCCCTTTGCAGATGCTTGGATCCCTTCCATTCATCTACAATGCTTGGAACACATTTACTAACTTCGAATTATCTACAATGGCTTTCAGCCTCTGCAGAATGTATAGGAAAATAAAATACAGCCATCGACAGCACAATTCATGTGTGTATTGCTGATTTATTTCTAATATTTTGATACGAAGTTCAACTTGCTCATCAGATTTAGCAATGCTCAATCCAGCTACAATACTACCATACTAGTCTTCAACTACTACCTTGTTATGGATATGAATTAACTTTATGCCTTTAGTTCCACAAGTTTCATGTGATCACTTGGCATTTCTCAGGATTTTCTGGATCTTCCTCCATGAAGACAGAAGCAAAGTAATTGGTTATTTTCTTGGCCAGTTCCGTGTTCTCCACAATAACCTCTCCTCTACTGAATACAAAATTCCACATTTCACCTTGCTTTTATTTTGCTTTCATTGAAATACAGATTGTAGATTTATGCAGACTTTGTGTTCTCCTTTCACAGAATCATTAAATGCCTACAGTGTGGAAAAGGCCTTTGGGCCCAACAGGTCCATGCCGCCCCTCTGAAGAGTAACCACCCAGACCCATTCCCCTCTAATTCTACATTGTCCCGACTAATGCATCTAATCTACACATCCCTGAACACTATGAGCAATTAAGCATGGGCAATTCACTAACCTGCAAATCATTGGACTGTGGGAGGAAACTGGAGCACCCGGAGGAAACCCACGCAGACACGGAGAGAATATACAAACTCCAAACAAACAAATTTCTGAGAATTCTATTTTCCAAAATGTCTGGAATCCTGCTGAAGTCACTGCCTATGATTGATATAATCTTTAATTCATAATGTTAACCATAATTAAGTCACTTGCCCTTTCTTCGGTGATTGTACCTTAAAGAAATAGACGTATTTTTCAGACATTACCGTATTTCTGTAGATCTCCTGGTCCTGACCAGGTGTATCCAAGAACACAATAAGAGGCGAGAGAAGAAATTCCGGGGGCCCTGGCTGATCTTTATGCATCATCGCTGGCTACAGGTGGGGTCTCGGAAGACTGGAGGGTCGTGAACGTTGTGCCCTTATTCTAGGAAGGCTGTGAAGAAGAACCTGGGAACTAGAGAGCAGTTAGCCAAACAAACTTGATTTATAAGTTACTTGAGAAGGTTCTGAGAGATAAGATATACATGCATTTGAAAAGACACGGTTTGATAAGGAGCAGCCAGCACTGCTTTGTGCGTAGGATATCATGGCTCACAATGTTTTAACGTTCTTTTGAGGAAGTGACCTGGAATCTTGATGATGGTAGGGTGGTAGACGTAGTCTATCTAGATTTCAGAAAGGCTCATAAGGTTACACATGATAAGCTGATCTGAAAGGTTCGATAGCATGGAATCGTGGGGGATCTGGCAAATTGGATACACAATTGACTTTATGGTCGAAAGCAGAGTCTAATACTGGAAGAATGCTTGTTGGACTTGACGCTTGCGGTTAGTTGAGTGCCTCAGGAGTCGGTGCTGGGCCTATTACTGTTTGTTATCTATATCAATGATTTGGATGAGAATGTACAAAGGCATGATTAATAGTTAGGCTGATGACAATAAAATAGGCAGTACTGTGAACAGTGAGAAAAGTTATTAGAAACTACAGCAGGACCTCTATCAGCTGGTGAAGTGGGCCGAGAAATGGCAAGTGGAGTTTAATATAAATATATGCGGGGTGTTGCATTTTGGAAAGTCAAATTCAGGTTGCAGTTTCATGGCGGAAGTTAGACCCTGAAGGTGCGTCGTGGAGCAGAGGGATCTTGGAGCTCAGGTCCGTGTTTCTCTAAAAGTAGTCGCACATAAACAGGGCAGTGAAAAAGGCTTTTGGCACACTGGCCTTCATCGGTCAGAGCATTGAGTATAGAAGTTGGCGAATTATATTGCAGTTGTACAGGACGCTGGTGAGGATGCACTTGGAATATTGTGTTCGATTTTGTTCACGTAACCATAGAAAAATGTGATTAAACTGGAAAGAGGACAGAAGAAAATTACAAGGATGTTGCCAGTTCTCAACGGTCTGAGTTGGAGGGAGCGTTTGGACAGGCCAACACATTTTCCTTTGGGTGTAAGAAACTGAGGGGAAATCGTAGAGAAATCTATAAGATCATGAGATTCGTGGATAAGGTGAATATACCCATTCTTTTTCCCATTGTTGGGAATCAAGGACTAGAGAGCATCAGGTTAAAGATGAAAGAATAAAAGGGATCCCGAGGAGCAACATTTTTATGCAGAGCATGGTACAAATATAGAAGTAGCAGCCAGCGGTTTGGTTGAGGCACATACATTAACAATATTCAAAAGGTGTTTGGACAAATATGTGGATAGGAAAAGATTTAGAAGAATATGGGGCAAGGGCATGGAAATAGAATTAGCAGGATGGGAATTTTGGTCAGGACGAATCACTTTGTTCCAAAGGACCTGTATCCGTGCTTCAGGGCTCCATGGTTTTATGACTCTAACACCCATTGCGTGTCTACCACTTCATGCTCAAACATTCTGTGTTGTAGGTAGATGCCGTGTAAAATACAACATATTAACGTCACTATTCCTCAGAGCAAGGTTATTAATGAGTTCTTCTGACCACACAACACCAAATCCAAAATAACCTGCACTCTTGTTTGAGTCACAACATATTCTTCAACCTACCTGTTATACGCTTATGGAATTTCTTTTTCACAACTTAGCAGTCACTTAGTTAACGCAGTTTAGATGCAGTTTGAGATCATGCAGTAATACTGCAGCACCAACAATATTTGCATTTCTAATTTCCAGAGCATATAATGCACATATTTTGCATGAGAGCATTGCTTTAGATATATAATACAACAATGTTTGCTTCTCCTTGCTATTTGTAAGACAGGGGATGAACTTGGACTTCACCAGTTTCTTCATCCCCCCTCCCCCCACCTTGTCTCAGCCGAATCCCTCCAGCCCGGCACCGCCTTCCTGACCTGCAGTCTTCTTCTTGACCTCTCCGCCTCCATCCTACTCCGACCTATCACCCTCACCTTGACCTCTTTCCACCCATCACATTTCCAACGCCCCTCCTCCAAGTCCCTCCTCCCTACCTTTTATCTTCTCCTGCTGAACACTCTCTGCTCATTCCTGAAGAAGGGCCTGTGCCCGAAACGTCGAATCTCCTGTTCCCTGGATGCTGCCTGACCTGCTGTGCTGTTCCAGCAATAAAGTTTCAACTTTGATCTCCAGCATCTGCAGACCTCACTTTCTCCCATTTGTAAGATCCACCCAAACTGATTCCATGGAATCTGAGGGACATGGTCTGTGGCATTATAAGTGATAGACTTGGACAAGACATTCGGGGAGGCTCACCTCGACGCTGGCTGATCTGAAGAAATGACCAGCATCACAGGACAAGCATAAATATCCTCTCCGCTCTATCAGGTTAAGTGTCACCGTACTCTCTCTGCTCCCTCACACTCACTATCTGTTATAGCACCTACCCCAGAACCAGGCTGACACTCTATCTCCAAATAAGGCTCACGCACTACCACTCTCACTATTGAATTCAGCAACCACGCCCACCACCCCCACCCCGGCACGCTCGCTCTCTCCCTCCAATATACCCCCAACACTAATAACACTGCATGGATACAACACTGTCGACTGACTCCCTCTGGACACTCACCATTCTGTCTCCCCCTCCACCAATGCCTGCACTAACAGCAGGGCTATACACTCCCACCTTCACTCCCTCCCTCCCTTTCTCCCATTCCAGGAGAAACGGTCTGTAATAGGAAAGAAAGGGCCAAGCCAGATAGTAGAGCACCCGATATCTGATCCCTCCTCCACCCCCACCCCCCAAACCCGCCATGTGGGAAGGGCCCTGGTACGAGCCGGAGAGGAACGGGACAGGTTGAATGAAAATTCCGTGAAATCCATGTCCCTCCAAATGAGTAAAAAACAATGTTCAGTGTAGTGCAATTCGCAGTTTAACCACTGTGTCTGTTCCCACAATTTTCTACCTCGCAAAACAACGAATATCTCATTGCAGAGAGATGCAGACACAAAAATACTCAAGAGAAGTATGTAAAAAAGTCAATATACTGACACTCACAGAACATATATGGAGATGGACCCGCACACATGTAGTGGCATACAGGGACATAGACAGTCACAGACTAATAGACACAAACACAGATAAAACACACAGGCTAATACAGAAATGAACTGATGTCAGCACATAAATACACAGATACACAAACACGTGAACAAATACACACAAGCACACATACAGGGACACAGACATTAATGCTTATAAGACAGAGATAGATAGGTTTGGATGAATAAGGGTGTCAAGGATTACAGAGAGAAGTCAGGAGAAAGATGTTGAGAAATCTCTAAACCATTAATAAATGGCATTCAGTCACGATGGGCCGAATGGCCTAATTCAGCGTTTTTACTGCTCGTTGTGTGTAATGCTATCAGTTATTGTCTTTCTGGGGCAGGAGCAGAGAATGAGTTTAATACATATTTGTTTGAAAAGAGTCAGTGGTACTATTGGACAGGTTTAGAGGGATGTATGGTTTAGGTCTATGCCTAATTATTCTGTCCTTGCGTTTCAAAAGAGTTGGCGCTTTGATATTAGGTTAACACAGTTTAAAATAACGGGTCCCATATTGAAATAAGGACGCCACTTTCACTTTAATATTGTACTATCTGTAGGGTCCTCATCCTCAGGGAGCAGTGAGGACTCGGTGTTTGAAGACATTCAAGGCTGAGCTTGACTGATCTTTGCTGGACAGGAGAGTCAATGTTTATTGGGAACAGACAGGAGACAGATGGTGAGACATACTCAGATCAGCCATGAGCATTCTGAACGGTGCTGCCGAATAGCCAACTGCTGTCCCTACCCCATGTGTTATTCTGTCAATCCACCCTCGATGCTGTTACAGGAATATACTGCTGCCACTACCCGATGCATTGTGCACTCAATTCACCCCTCGAAGCTGTGACAGAGATAGGGGACCACCTCATTCAGCCAGTCATTATCGTTACCATGAGGCAGGAGGAGACCATTCTGCCTCTTGAATGAATTACAGAGGAAAATAGAACGAATCATTTTAGCTCATTGAGTACATTTTACTGCACATGAGGCCATTTAAACTGCCTGAACTGCTACACAGGAAGCTTTTGCTAGCAGGAAATAAAAAGTAGTGATAAATGCTTATATTCACATTACAATGCTGTAACTGGTGGAGTGTCTCAGAGATCACTATGGAATCATCAACGATCAATATCTATAACAATGATCTGGAGGAAGGGACTGACTAAACACTAAGATGGTAATCCAGTATGTCATCAAATGGAGTTCGTGTGTCATCAATGTGATATAGGCAAAGGGAGGTTAGTGAGCAAACCTTCAGCAGATGTAGCATAATTTGAGTTTTCTATTTTGGATGAAAGGATAAAACAATGATAAACAACTTAAGTAGAGAGAGATTGCAGAACACTGTGATACAGGCGTTTTTCATGACACTGGTACATGAATCATATGAAGTTTTCTGCACTTGCAGCAAGTGATTTGGAAGCTCAGTGGAATGATTGTGTTTCTGGCAAAAGGGAACAGTGATCTGCAACATTGGTTGGAGCACGAATGAGAAATTCTGAAAGGGCTGTTCAAGTGGGAATTTCCTTCCCCAGAAATTTGTGGCGCCTGGATGTTTGGATTTATTCAAAGTTGTGTCTGTTAAATATTTGATAGACAAGTGAATGTAGGAAAATGGTGCATGTACAGAAGAAGTACTGCTGAGACCACAAACAGATCAGCTACGATCTTAGTGCGTGGCTGAGCAAAGACAAAGTGTATAATGGCCCACTCCTGCTACTCAGTCCTATGTTTCCATATTCCATTCAGCCCCTCACAGATCCTGCACAGGAACATATGGAGACGACTTGCTCCAAATACCTGGTCCACAGTAATTGAGGATCTCCTTCTGTCCCTCACAACTGTCACGCACAGTTTGGTGTGAGTTGAAAAATGGTCATTCCAAACCCAGACTGGGTTCAAAATACGCCTCTGGTCTCGTTACAGAGTATCTCCTCTCTGCAACGTGTGCTTCACGTTTTGGCCATGGTGCAGACCCAGAATCACTGTGAATGCAATCCCCATACCTCACCCTGAGATGACTCATAAAATGCTTTGCTCTCTCGAACTGCAACATCCAATAACGAAATGTTCAGGAAAATTACAACCATTAACTTTCTAATTACAGAATCTTACAACATGAGGAACAGGATCAGATAGTAATTCGGATGGTCAGGCCTGCCGTGCCATTGTATAAGATTAGGGCTGATCCAATGTTGGCATCAACTCATGCCATACTCTATGACAGGTTAAAAAAAAACATCTACCTCCTCTGTAAATACGTTCAGTGATCTAGCTCCCCGAACTCTCTAGACCAGATAATTCCTGACATTCACTATCCTCGGTGAAAATGTTACACTCCCCAAACATACACAATAATCTATTGGTATGTTCAAAAGAGGTGAACACCGCAGCTCATGTAAGAGTGACAGACCCTGATATCAAGGCCCATGTTGACACAGGATTGCATCAAGGAACGCTGACTAAATTAAATTTAATATGAATCAGTCACAATCACTCCCCTGGTTAAGGTCAGCCATCGCACAGAGCAAGACGTTCGTGGCTGGTGGACGTCAATCCTCTTAGTCCTGGGACATCCCTACAGGAGATCCTCGGGGTCGATTCCTCGGCACAATCATCTTCAGCGACTTAATCAATGTCCTTCCCCATTATAACGTCAGAAATGGGGATGGTCATTGAAGATCACACAATGTTCAGAACATTTTCCTCCCTCAGCTCCTGAAGCAGTCTGTGTCCATGTGCAGCAAGACCCGGACAGCATTCAGGCCTGTGCTGTTAATATGTTGATGACATTCATGTAACAGCACGGCCGGACACTACACATTTCCACAGCTAATAGAGGAGCTCATTCAGTCTCTCAAGCTGGTTGCACACGAATATGAGCAAGCATTCAGCCTATCGAAACTACTGAACAAGAAGTGAGACAGCCCATTCAATCCACCTGCCTGGTACACAGGAAGAGGAGGGGACTGGTCAGCACATCGAACTGTTAAACAGGGACACGTGGAGCTCAAACAGTCTCCCAAAACTGTTCCACGGGACCAGGAAGAGGCCATTCAGCCTTTAAAAGGCTTATACAGGAACAGGAAAATGTCACTGACGCTCCAACATGACAAATCAGAGGTCCAGATCCTGCACTGATACAGGGCTTCAAGATGTTCTTCGTGGCACATTGCCTGTGGAACATGTGCTCCTTAACGTGCTTTTCTGGCAGTGAGGAGGGAAGCCAGATGGTTTCTGTCAAGTCTTAAGGAGACATCTTCCATCTCCGAAAAGACAGACCCATGTTGTCCATGGGGGTAAGAAACTGATGGGAATAGTTAACTGTTTTAGATTGAAGGTATTGTGGTTGTTGTTGGGATTGTGGATAACATGACGCTCAGTACACGATCACACTCCAAATGCACTGTATTAATATGTGGAGTTCATATTCAAAGTCTGGATTTCCTGCTCTCTCATTGATATGGGGAGTGGGGGTGGATGGGGGAAATGCTCTCAGAGATGCTAAAAGTATCAAGAATCTCATAACCTGAGTAAAAGAAAAATCCATGGGATTTATCAGCGTATCAGTGTCTGTTTAGAACATCATATCTGATTGTCCATTCCCCTGAAGGTTCAATGCAATCCCATCTTATTCTCTCACAGTGCGACAGATTAATCTTCACTCATTCCTCATGGTACCATGATCCCTGGCATGAATTTGGTGGAACGCCTTTTCATTCTCTCTGTCGGAAGGAGATCATTCCTTATAAAAGAGAGAAAATCTGTGCACAATAAACCAAATACTGCCTCAACAACAGTCTCAGGGATGATCACAATAATTACTTTCCCTCACTTCGCCCTCTTCATTTCTTTCATGATTTGGAGATGCCGGTGTTGGACTGGGGTGTACAAAGTTAAAAATCACACAACACCAGGTTATAGTCCAACAGGTTTAATTGGAAGCACACTAGCTTTCGGAACGATGCTCCTTCATCACGTGATAGTGGAAGGCTCAATCGTATCGCAGTATTTATAGGAAAAATTTACAGTGTGATGTAACTGTAACTACACATTGAAAAATTGATTGTCTGTTAAGCCTTTTATCTGTTAGAATACAATGATAGTTTCACTTCTTACATGCGTAAATCAAAAAACCTTTTTTTAATAAAAACGTTGCATTCTTGGTTAGCTGTTAACAATGGTGATAGCTAGACAATATATTGAAGGTGTTTTCTGTGTTTTCTGTCTATGCCATAATGCTTAGATGGATTCTAATCTAAAAAGTGAGATAACGGAGTTTTACATAAATTCATGCAGTTTTTGAGCTCAGAGTTCTACATGAATGCATGCAGTTTTTGAGCAAAAAACAATGTAACCCTGAAAGTACAAATTTACCCCACAAAATATATCTGTGCATGTGGGTCTTTGTCTCTGTGTGTGTGTCTGCCTGGGTTGAGAGTTGTGAGTGTGAGAAAGTGTATGTGTGTGTGTATAGTGAGTGCAGAGTGTCTTAAGTCTGTAAGGGGGTGCATGTGTGAGTGTGGGAGTGTGTGTGTCTGTAAGGGCATGTGTGGGTGTCTGTGTGCGCGTCTGTGTGTACGTGTGTCCGCGTGTATGTGAGAGTGTGTGTCTGTGTAGATGTATCTGTGTGTGTATAGTGCAATGGTGGTCACCTGTAATGTGACATGAACCTAAGGTCCTGGTTGAGGCCCTCCCTATGGGTCCCGAACATAGCTATCAACCTCTGCTCGGCCACTTTTCTCTGCTGCCTGTCCCGAAGTCCACCTTGGAGGATGGTCACCCAAAGGTCCGAGGCTGAATATTCTGGACCACTGAAGTGTTCCCCAACTGGGAGGGAACCCTCCTGTCTTTTGATTGTTGTGTGGTGCCCATTCATCCGTTGTTGTAGCCTTTGCTTGGTATCCCCAATGTACAATGCCGCCGGGCATCCTTGCCTGCAACGTATAAGATAGACAACGTTGGCTGAGTCACATGAGTACCTACCATGTACAAGGTGGGAGGTGTCCCCACGCGTAATAGTGGTATCTAAGTCCACACTCTGACACGTCTTATAGCGTCCACCATGACAGGGTTGTATGGAGTTGTCCTGAGAGCCGGGCAGCTTGCTACGAACAATGATCTGTTTGAGGTTTGGCGGTTCCTTCAAGGCAAGTAGTGGAGTTGTTGGGGAAGGTCTTGGTGATGTGCTCATCCTCATTGATAATGTGTTGCAGGTCACGAAGAACATGGCGTAATCTTTCAGCTCCTAAGAAGTAATGAACAACGAAGGGTACACTGTCACGTGCCTATCCCCTGAGGAGGTCATTACGGTTCCTTGCTGTGGCACGTCGGAACTGGCGGTCGATGAGTTGAGCATCGTACCCCATTCTTGTGAGAGCATCCTTGAGAACTTCCAGGTGTCCGTCACGCTCCTCCTCACCTGAGCAGATCCGGTGTATGTGTAGGGCTTGTCCATAGGGATAGCTGTTTTAATATGTTTTGGGTAGAAGCTGGAGAAGTGTAGCATTGTAAGGTTGTCTGTGGGTTTGCGGGAGAGTGTGGTGCTGAGGTGTCCATCCTTTATGGAGACACATGTGTCCAAGATTGAGACAGATAGTCGAGAGTAGTCCATGGTGAATTTGATCGTGGGATGAAACTTGTTGATGTCGCTGTGTTGTTTTATCAGTGACTCCTCGCCATGGGTCCAGAGGAAGAAAATGTCGTCAATGTACCTGGTGTATAATGTTGGATGGAGATCCTGCATAGAAAAGAAGTCTTGTTCGAACCTGTACATAAAAATATTGGCATATTGGGGTGCAAATCTGGTCCTCATGGCTGTCCCGTGTGTCTGGATGAAGAACTGGTTGTCAAGGGTGAAGGCGTTGTGATCGAGGATAAAGCGGATGAGTTGTAGGATGGTGTTTGGAGATTGGGATTTGTTGGTGTTGAGTACTGAGGCTATTGCCATGATTCCATCATTGTGGGGGATGCTGGTGTAGAGTGCGGAAACGTCCATTGTGACGATGAATGTTCTCGTTTCAATTGGTCCGTGGGTGCTGAGGTTCTGTAAGAAATCCGTAGTGTCATGAAAGAAGCTGGAGATCAACTGTACAATAGAATTCAAGATGCCTTCCACATAGCCAGACAGATTCACACATAGGGTCCCATTGCCTGACACAATGGGACGTCCCGGTGTGTTGGCTTTGTGTACCTTTGGAAGGCAGTAGATGTCTCCTACACGAGAAGTACGTGGGATGAGGGCACGTAGGGAACTCTGAGGGACTGGATACAAAGTTCTGATCAGTGTGTTTAATTCTAGGGCGTGTTCTTTGGTCGGATCAGCTGATAGCTATCTGTAGTGTTCCTGGTTGTTCAGTTGTCGGTACACTTCCTTGCATTAATCTGTTCTATTCTGAATGACAATGGCTCTTCCTTTATCTGCTGGTTTGATGACAATGTTGTGATTGGTTTTGAGAGCCTGCATGGCATTGCCCTGTAAACGGGTGATGTTTTGCTCTACCTTGTGGGTACGGACAGACACACACACACAGAGAAAGACCCACATGCACACATACATTTTGTGGGGTGAATTTGTACTTGCAGTGTTACAGTGTACTTTGCTCAAAAACTGCATGCATTCATGTAGAACTCTGAGCACAAAAACTGCATGAATTTATGTAAAACTCCGTTATCCCAGTTTCTAGATTAGAATCAATCTAAGCATTATGGCATAGACAGAAAACACAGGGGGCCAACACCTTCAACATATTGTCTAGCTATCACCATTGTTAACAGCTAACCGAGAATGCAACTTTTTTAAAAAAAGGTTTTGTGATTTACACATGAAAGAAGTGAAACTATCACTGTATTTTAACAGATAAAAGGCTTAACAGACAATCAATTTTTCAATGTATAATCACAGTTACATCACACTGTAAATTTTTGCTATAAATTCTGTGTTACGATTGAGCCCACCACTATCACCTGATGAAGGAGCATCGGTCCGAAAGCTAGTGTGCTTCCAATTAAACCTGTTGGACTATAACCTGGTGTTGTGTGATTTTTAACTTATTTCTTTCTTAGGGTATAAAGAAATATACCTTCCTCCATATACTGCCACTGATGTGGGATTTGCAACTTCCTTACCTCTTTATGTCAGTGTCAATAAAACCAGCACCAGAGGTGTCTATCGAGACGGATATCACTCCCTGGGAGAGACTCAATGAGATGGAAAATACCTAAAATAAGGAATAGTCACCGACCTGATGGAAATGAGCTGTAGGGATATGGGAAACAGAAAGCGAAAGGAAGCTATCTTTACTTTTGTTCTTTTTCGCGAGGTATATGAAGCCCTTGTCAGACCAGCATGTTAACCCTAACCTGAACTGACCGGTTGGTTCAGCTGTTCCACAGGACAGTAAGGAGTGGGTTTGCAGTTACTTGGAGACGTGACCAACGAAGAATAACCCATTGCCTTTTCTAAAGGACATGGGGCAAGCAGATGGGCTTCTGTTTATTACAAATGATGATGGTTTATTTTAAATTCCATCAACTTGCTTCTTCAGACATGAACAGATTATTTTTCTGTGCATCTACATTAAGAGTCAATGACTTGAGCACCATGCACTATTTTCGAGTCTGACAGATTCTATGGAGAGAACAAGTTAAACATCTCAAGTACAATTATCTTGTCATGGACATATTGTTAGAAGGGACTGGAAACAGGTGAATCCGGATTTAATGGTGGCACAAATTCAAAAGTTTAATCAGATGTTGCACTAAGGCTGACGAGTAGACCGGGACATCATAATGATGGTACTGGGCAGGATTGGTGAGTGGGGAGGATATGGAAATGTGGATCTGTGCAGGGCTAGAAGGTTTATAGAGTTTGAGAACAGTCTGGTTCCTTCTCGCGTTTGAGTGAGCAATTTATAAATAGTAATTTGCTTCATAGCATTTATCAGGAAAGGAATTTTTGACTGGGAGTGAAGACACTGACTTCCACTTTTCCCAAATTTACCTAACATGAGCCGAAACACAGTTAAACCCGGTTTACAGACAAAGAAAATGACTTACTAGGAACACCAACTATGGCGAGGATGGGATAGTAACTACCTTGTATAATCCAAAGGATATCTTCGATCCGTGATGCTAGTGATATCTAAGGCTGAGAAGAGTAGTAAAGACCCCAGGATAAACTCGTGTCTGTTATTGTAATATTCCAGTCTAATATTCTCAGATTCTGATCTGTTATTGGAACATTCCAATCTAACGTTCTCAGATTCTGATCCATTGTTGGAACATTCCAGTCTATTGTTCTCAGAATCTCATCTCTCCTTCCCCTCTCTCTGGAGCTGCTGATCCCTGTTGGTGCTCTCGGTGATGCTCCTGCTCATACTATTGGATAGCACATCGAACCCAGTCCTTATTTGAAGAAGAGGCTAACCCTCCAGTGACACATTTAGGATCAACAGCGAAAGACATTAATCACAGTTGCTGAACAAATAGCTCCAGTTAACTCCTTTCTATTCAATACAGTTGTTATTAAATTTCAAAATAACGCATAAAAGTTACACATTCGGAATGGAACATGTGACGGTGACAAGGGAAGGAATGTTGGAGATGGTAGATTGATTGTGTGTTATCATTTAATCTGAATTGGATATGGGAGTAACGACAGAGGATTGTCAGAACATAAATGAGTTTCTCTGATTATAATTGGAAACACACAGCCTGCAACTAGTGAACAGTCATTACAAATAAATAAAGCATTGAGAGAACGTTTATACTCGATAATCTGACAGGAAAATGTGCCTAAGACAACATGGGGTTTTAACAGACAAACGGCATGGATATGTTAACTGAGAATTGCCCTTGACAAATCCAATTCAGATTGTTACTCCAGGGTCAGAGAGGGCAAGTGAGGGTCATGCTGTTGATTTATTAATTGCCAATCAACTGTGATGAAGTGCCACTTACTGGACTTCAATTACAACGTGATTATGGCATTGGGGAGGAGACAGAAAACAGACAGAATTGGGGCACATGCCTGATGAGACGAGAGTGAGGGAACATGAAATTGCCCAGTCATCAGTATTAGAACGTTTTCTTTGTAAATCATGTGAAGGTCAAATTCTAGTATAAATCTACAATGAGGACTGAGGAGAGCCAATATTACTAAAGACCATACGACCATTAGACATAGGAGTAGAAACCTGGCCATTCAGCCCATCCAGTCTGCTCCAACATTCAATCAAAGCGGATGAATTTCTCAAACCCATTCTCCACATAACCCTTGATCCTCTTTACAATCGAGAATGGATCCTACGCAGGCTTAAACATTCTTAACGACCTGGCCTCCACAGCCTTCTGTGGGAATGAATTCCATAGACTCACAATACTCTGGCTGAAGTAGTTACTCGTTATCTCTGTTCTAAAAGGTCTTCACTGTAGTCTATGTCTGAGCCTCGGATCCTAGTCTTTCCTACCAATGGACACATTTTCCCAAAATCCACTCTTTCCAAGTCATTCAGTATTCTGTAAGTTTGAATTAGATTCCCCGCCCCCCCTTCCCCATCATCCTTCTAAACTCCATCGAGTATAGACCCAGATCCCTCAAACATTCCTCATATGTTAAGCTTTTCATTCCTGGGGCCATTCCAGTGAACATGCTCTGAACACGCTCCAGGGCCACTACATATCTGCTGAGAGATAGGGCCCAAAGCTGCACACAATAACCTAAATGTGGCCTGACCAGAGCTTTTTAGTGCCTTAGAAATACATCACTGCTTTTATATTCAATCCCTCTCGAATAAATCCCTTCAATGTATTTGCCTTCGTAACTACTGACTAAACTTGCAAGTTTACCTTGATAAGACGCCTGGACTAGGATTGCCAAGTCTCTTTGCACTTCAGACTTCTGAATTTTCTTCCCATTTAGAAAATAGTCGATGCCTCTATTCTTCGTACCAAAGTGCATGACCTCATACTAGCGCATGTTTTACTCCATCTGCCAATTTTTGCCCATCTACTAACCTGTCCAAACCCTTCTGCAGCTTCTCTGCCTCCTGGGTGCTTTCTGTCCCTTTACATATCTTTGTAATGTCTGAAAACTTACCCAGTATTTCCTCTGTTCCGTCATCTAGATCATTAAAGTACAAAGTGAAAAGTTGTTCCTACACTGAGTATTGCAGAACACATTTTGTCACCGGCTGCCATCCTGAGAAGGACCATTTTATCCCTACTACCTGCTTTTTGCCAAACAGTCACCCTTTCATCCATGCTAGCATCTTGCCTGTGTCACCATGGGCCCTTATCTTAATTTATAGCCTCCTGTGTGGCGCTTGTCAAAGGCCTACTTGAGGTATGGATAATAACATCCATTGGCCCTCCTTAGTCTAAGCTGCTCGTTACTTTCTCAAAAAGGTCTAGCAGATGCGTCAGGCATGACCTCCCCTTGATGAAGCCATGCTGACGTTGACCTATAATACCACACACCTCCAAATATTCAGAAATCTCATCCTTCCCTATTGGTTCCACGATCTTACCCACAACTGAGGTAAGGCTATTTGGTCTGTAATTTTCCGTTTTCTGCCTTATTCCCTTTTTAAATAGGGATTTTACGTTAGCATTATTCCAGTCGTCTAGGACATTCCCTGATTCTAATGATTCCTGAAAGATCATCACTAACGCCTCCACTTCCTGTGAGCTTTCTCCCTTAGAACTCTGTGGTGTAGTCCTTCTGGTCCAGGTGATTTATCCGTCTTCAGCCCATTTAGTTTTTCTATCCTGTTTGCCTTGGCGAAGGGTGACATACTGAGCTTTGCCCCTTCACACTTTGGAATTCATGGGAAATTATTTGTAACCTCAGCATTTTTTTCGTTCCCCCCGACTATCTCTCCTGTGCCATTTTCCAGCAGTCCAATGTCCACTTTTGTCTCGCCTTTTCCCGTTATATATCTAAAGAAAATCTTACAATTTTCCTTGATTTAACTGGCAAGCTTACCCTCATATTTCATCTCCTCCCTCCATATTTATTATTTTATTGCCCTCTGTTGGTCTTTGTGAGCTTCCAAATTGTCTGGTTTTCCTCTGCTCTTCGTCCCATTAAACACTTGCGCTTTTGCTTTTATTCTGTCCCTGACACCTACACAAACACCTGTTGAAGGAGCGGCACTCCCAAAGCTAGTGTGCTTCCAGTTAAACCTGTTGGAGTATAACCTGGTATTGTGTGATTTTTAACCTAGTCAGCCATGGTTGCTTCATCCTCCCTTGTACCATGCTTATTTTTTCTCTCGGGAAGAATCTCTGTTGTGCCTTCTGAATTACTCCTAGATACTCCTGTCATTGCTGTTCCACTGTTTTTCATGCTAGGCCCCTCTCCCAGTCAATTCTATCCAGCTCATCCCTCATGCCTCTGTAGTTGCCTTTATTCAGTGGAAATACCATTACCTCTGATTCGACCTTCCCCCTCTCAAATTGCAGAATAAATTCAATCATATTAAGATCACTGCTTCCTTTGTGCTCCTTCACCTTAAGCTCTCTTAAACAGTCTGCCTCATTGCACAACATTAAATCCAGTATTTCCTGTTCCTGAATGGGCTCCACCACAAGCTGCTCCAAAAAGCCCTATCGAAGATATTCCACAAATTATTTTTCTTGTGAACCACTACCAACGTGATTTTCCCAGTCCCCCCACGTATTGAAATCTCCCATGACCACTGTACTTTGCCTTTTCTACACATCTTTTCTATCTCCTGGTGTGTATTGGAATCCTGAACATGACACCAAATTTGTTTTTTTTTTCAACCTTTGGCGAAACTCAATTCTACCCACACAGATTTTGTGCCATTTGACCCAACTTTATGTCATACAGTCAGAGAGATTTATAGCATAGAAACAGATCGTTCGGTCCAACTCGTCCATGCCAACCAGATATCCCAACCGAATCAAATCCCATTTGCCAGCACTTGACCTATATCCTTCGTACCTCTCCTATTTACATACCCATCCATATGACTTTTAAATGTTGTTATGGGGCCAGTGTCCACCACTTCCTCCCACAGTTGTTTCCATACACACACCATCCTGTGCATGAAAAAACTTGCTCCTTTGGTCCCTTTTAAATCTCAACCTTCTCAACCTAAACCTATGCAGTCTAGTTCTCTCCCACCCCAGGGAATAGACTTTGTCTCTTTATCCCATGCATGCCCCTCGTGATTTTCTAAACTGCTATAAGGTCAACCCTCAGCCTCTGACACACCAGGGAAAACAACCCCAGCCTATTCACCTTCTCACTGTAGCTCAAATAGTCCAATCTGGTAACATCTTTGGAAATCTTTTCTAATCCTTTCAAGTTTCACAACATCCTTCCAATGGCAAGGAGACCAGAATTCTTACGATTGGTTTATTTTCATTATTACTGATAAGGCAACCGCTCCCCTCCCAACCCCACTTACCTACCTATCTTTTCGATAGGCTGTATACCCTTGAATATTCAGCTGACAATCCTGATTCCCTTGCAGCCACATCTCTGCCAATTTCAATCTGCGCTACAAGCCCATTTACCTTATTCCTTATATGACTGAGAACACTCTCAATCCTATATTAACCATCCCTCCTCTCAGTGTCAATTGTCTGTCCAGTGTGATTGTTTACACTTTCAATACACTTTGCCCTATTTGTGTCTGTGCCGGAGATTTTAATAACCTCTCTTGAGTTCTGCACTCTTACCTCCTCTTTTCATTCCAAATTTCTAATTTCCCCTATAACTGAAACCCCACCCCAAACCTAAACAAATGTTGAAAGATCTGTCCCCAGCCTTAGTTATGTGATTTGTAAGGACTCTGGTCACATCATTGTTCAGATGAAGACCAACCTATCAGAACAGGTCCCTACTTCCCCAGTAAAACAATATGCTTATTCAACACAAAATATTGGGACAAAATGACTTTTTGTACATTTCAATATATGGAAAATGAAAACAGATAAGATTGTTAAAATACACTCATGACCTTGAGCTGTCTGAATTGAAATGTGAATTACAAAACCATGGGAGTGTTGTGTAAACTTTAATCAATCATTATTCGGCCCACAGCTGAGAAGCTGATTTCCTCTCTGTCAGTGATCCCTTCACTGAGATTCTCTGGTATATACACAGTATCTCAGCTTCTCAGTTCCTGCTGCTGTTCACCCAGACTATTTAAGTTAATCCACCTTCTCCCTGGAAACAATCAAATGGTCTATTGGATCATGTTTAATTGTCAGCAACCCAGCTCTGTGATGTTATTGGAGATAAATGATCTGGGAAGACAGCCAGTATCAGCACAGCGCTCACAGGGTATGGCACCAGACAAAGAGCTGGCAGTCAAAGGGAATTTTTAAATTAAATTTCCATCTTCCGTCTATTTTTCTCATGCTGTATCCTGATCTATCCAGCTTCACTCTCGTCTAACACCCGTTCCACTCACTCAGTCTGTCGCTCCAATTTCTATCCACTCTGTTGATCTCCCTTCACTTTCTTGTTATCTGTTTCATTCTCTCTCTCTCTCTCTCCCCCCTCTCTCTCTCAGTCTGTCTCAAATAACTCTGCTTTCAGATATTACAGTTGGAGAGCTTGTGGATGTACGATGGGCTGAATTGCCTCCGTCTGTGCTGTATTAATTCTGAGGTTCTCTGACCCACAATAACGACTTTCAGTGCCTGGAGAAACAAGCTGGCCCTGCGAAGGACACAGTACAGAATCATCCATTATCTCTTCATGTATTCTGACATGTAGTGTCCTCGAAATATCAAACAATATAGATTAAAATTCGAGCATTTGGGAGGACATTCACCAGACGAAATTGCAATTTAATAAACAGTTCTGCCATGCAAAATGTGGATTTGCCTGATAGCAGCTCCTCCCAATTAATAGTCCCTCGCTTCTGCCTGATGCTGGTGTAATTTGCCTTCTGCCAATTTATTAACTTCCACAAGATCCTGACTTAGTCCATGTTCGTAGCTATCTCAAACCTGAGGACGTCGTAATCACTGCTTCCAAAATGATCTTCTACTGAAAGGTCAATCACCTGGACAGACTCATTTTGTCGTACGAGGTCCAGTATGGTCCCTTCTGTAGTTGGACTATCCACATACTGCTACAAATAACTTTCTTGGATGCACTTAACAAATTGTACACCATCTAAGCCTCTTGTCTAAGCGACTCCCAGTCACTATTGGGGATGTTAAAGTCACCCACTATGGCAATTCTTTTATAATACACTTTTCCATAATCGGTCTACATATTTTTTCCTCAATCTCTCATGGCTGTTGCAGGGACTACAGTATAATCCTAACACAGTTCTTGCGTCCATCTTATTTTTGAGCTCTACTCATGTTGACTCATTGGATGAGCCCTCCAGTACGCCCTCTCTAAGTGCAGATGTAATATTCCCCCTGATTCGTAATGCAACTCCTCCCCACTTTTTTACCTTCCCCTATATCTCAACTAAAATAAAACCCTGGAAAGTTGAGCAGCCAGTCATGTATCTTTCTCAACCAAGTCCCTATAATGTTTGCAACATCGTAGTCCCATGTACGGATTCAGGCTTAAATTCATTTGTTTACCCATAATAATCCTTGTATTGAAATAAATACAGTTCAGAGCTGAAAATATGTTGCTGGAAAAGCGCAGCAGGTCAGGCAACATTCAAGGAGAAGGAGAATCGACAGTTCAGACAAACACATCAGATTCTGACCTGATATTTGGTTTGAGTTTCCCTGATGTAAATTCTCTGCTGCTATTTTCCAGTGATTACAAAAGACTGTCAGTAAAGCAGAAAATATTGGAAACAGACAATTCTAGGGTCCTCCTTTGTCACTTCAATCTGAACATTGCATTACACATGGTCCGATTTCGACAGAGTGCTGGATAATTATTTCACTTTAAACAGCTGTCTCCTGCCACTCACTGCATATTCAGCAACTATTTCTGGACCCACTGGATTGATTGCTCTCTTCTCCCTCTCTCACGAAATCTCTGTAATATGTACATTGTCGTTATATGTACTCACCCAAGCTCCAGGTTCCGACCTGCCAGATTTCTCACATGAAACTAATCACACTTCAGGTTACCATTGTGTTCAGTGCCCTCTGCTTCTGTGTTGTTGTTCTTAGCTGCACTGGTTTTCGTCTCCAATTTCTCCTTTGTCACTGTATTGTGGACCTACTGCTCTGGTTCCCACTCCCGCCTCCCCCCCAACCCCCGCCCCCGACCATGCTAGTTAAAACCCTCCTGAGTTACAATAACAAACCTGCCTGCCAGGAGATTACTGCCAGTTCAGATCCATCCCATCCTTCTTGTGTAATCCTACTGACCCGGGAATCCTAATGATTCACATATCGGAGATTACTGCCAGTTCAGGCCCCTCCCATCCTTCTTGTGTATATTCAACCGATCCGGGAATCCCAATGATCCAAATATCGGAGATTGCTGTCAGTTCAGGTCCATCCATCCTTCTTGTGTACATCCTATCATAGAACATATAACATAGAACATTATGGCGCAAAACAGGCCCTTCGGCCCTCGACGTTGCGCCACCCTGTCATACTAATCTGACGCCCATCCCACCTACACTATTCCATGTACGTCCATTTGCATGTCCAATGACGACTTAGATGCACTTAAACTTGACGAAACTACTACCGATGCAGGCAAAGCATTCCATACCCTGACTACTCTCTGAGTAAAGAAACTACCTCTGACATCTGTCTTATACCTATCTCCCCTCACTTTAAAGATGTGTCCCCTCGTGTTTGCCGTCCCCATACTTGGAAAAAGGCTCTCCCTGTCCACCCTATCTAACCCTCAGATTATCTTGTATGTCTCTATTAAGTCACCTCTCAATCTTCTTCTCTCTAACGAGAACAGCCTCAAGGCCCTCAGCCTTTTCCTCGTAAGACATTTCTTCCATACCAGGCAACATCCTAGTAAATCTCCTCTGCACCCTTGTCAAAGCTTCCACATCCTTCTTATAATGCGGTGACCAAAACTGTACACAATACTCCAAGTGTGGCCGTGCCAGAGCTTTGTACAGCTGCAGCATAACCTCCTGGTTCTGGAACTCAATCCCTCTATTAATAAAGGCCTAAACACTGAATGCCTTCTTAACAACCCTGTCAATCTGGATGGCAACATTCAGGGATCTGTGCACATGGACACGGAGCTCTCTCTGCTCATCTGCACTCTCAAGACTCCTACCATTAGCCCAGTACTTTGGATTCCAATTACTCCGGCCAAAGTGTATCACCTCATACTTGTCCACATTAAACTTCATTTACCATCTCTCAGCCCAGCTCTGCATACTATCTATATCTCTCTGCAACCTACTACATCCTTCGTCACTATCCACAACTCCACCGACCCTTCTAAGCCCTCATCCAAGTTATTTATAAAAATGACGAACAGCAGTGGTCCCAACACCCACCCTTGCAGTACGCCACTTGTAACTGGACACCAAGTTGAACATGTTCCATCAACTACAACCCTCTGTTTTCTTTCAGCAAGACAATTACTGATCCAAGCTGCTATGTCTTCCACAATCCCATTCCTCCGCATTTTGTATAATAGCCTACTGTGGGGAACCTTATCGAACGCCTTGCTGAAATCCATATACACCACATCAATCGGTTTATTCTCATCTACCTGTTTGGTCACTTTGTCAAAAACCTCAATAAGATTCGCCAAGCATGACCTACACTTCACAAAACCGTGCTGACTGTCCATGATCTAGATTATTCTTTTCTAGATGGTTATAAATCCTATGTCTTATAACCTTTTCCAACACTTTACCAACAACTGAAGTGAGACTCACTGGTCTCTAATTACCAGGGTTGTCTCTATTATCCTTTTTGAACAAGGGAACCACATTTGCTCTCCTCTGGTCCTCAGGCACTATTCCTGTAGACAATGATGATTTGAAGATCAATGCCAAAGGCTCGGCAATCTCTTCCCTTGCTTCCCAGAGGAACCGAGGATAGATTCCATCCGGCCCAGGGGACTTGAATATTTTCACACTCTGCAGTATATCTAAAACCTCTTCCTTGTGAACCTCAATCTCTTCTCGTCTAGATGCAAGTATATTTGTATTTTCCCCGCCAACATTTTCATTTTCTATCGTGAACACTGTAGAAAAATATTTATTTAATGCTTCCCCTAACTCCTCTGACTCCACACACAATTTCCCACTGTTATCCTTGATTGGGCGTAATTTACCTCTCGTCATTCTTTTATACCTGACATACTTATGGTTAACCCTGATCCTATCCGCCAACAACTTCTCATGTCCCCTCCTGGCTCTTCTTATCTGTCTTTTTAGGTCTTCCCTGACTTCCTTGTAACCCTCAAACGCCCCAACTGAGGTTTCACATTTTGTCCTAAATAAGCCTTTTTCTTCTTCTCGACTCTGGAATTCCAATGATACACATATTGGAGACTGTAGCCAGTTCAGGTTTATCCCATCCTTCTTGTGTAGGCCCTACCAACCCTGGAATTCCAATGATCCACATATCGGATGTGCTGCCTCCCCACATCAGCTCTTTGCCCAGGTTTTTTTTTTCTGTACTATATTCCTATTCCTAACCTCACTGGCAAGTGACATATTCTAGTCTCTCCAAACTTCAAATATCTTTCAGCATAACTCTGGCAAGATCTTTCTTTTTTTCGTAAATATATTTATTAGCAATTTTTTCAACTTTACAAACATATAAACTTATTGAAAAATACAATCAATTACAAATAAAAAGCAAAAAACACAAATTACAGTACAACTACTGTCTCCTAGCTATCAATCTACCCTCTAATATAACACAAATCCTAACAATGTGCAAAGCAACACAAAAAAAAGAAAGAAAAACAAAAAAAAATACAAAAAAACCCACAAAATATAGAACAGCTATGCTCGGCTCAAAGTTCCCAAAACAGAGGAACAGGAGCAAAAAATAAAAGCAAATTACTGCGGATGCTGGAATGAAACCAAAAGAGAAAATGCTGGAAAATCTCAGCAGGTCTGGCAGCATCTGTCATGAGAGAAAAGAGCTGACGTTTCGAGTCTAACTGACCCTTTGTCAAGGCTGAACAGGAGCATTGTATATATACCGGTATTAACTCAGGAGTTCACCCCTCAGGGCCAAGGGCTTGACACATCTAACGAACCTGGTTAAACAAACGCCCTAGTTAAGACAACAGACAAATCTGTTTCCAAATAACTCAAGTAGGGCTTCAGTGTCTTATAAAAATGATCTGTTTTGTGGTGCACCATGTTTGTAAAAAGGTCTAGGGAATGGCCTCCATAATCTATTTCTGCCATCCCAGCAAGCCAGGTGGGTTCGCAGGCACCCAATTCATTAGAATTCTATTACGTACACAGAGTGCAAGAATATTGAATAGTTTCTTCCCATGCCCGTCTAAAGCTGGTAAATTCGGTAGACCTACGAGGAGAGATATCGGGTCTACTTTGACTTCAGTCCTCAATATCCTCCCTATCTCTCCCGCCACTGCGCTCCAGGGAACACAGAGCCTGTAGCATGTCCAGAAGCAATGGGTAAGAGTACCTACACTTATTTATATTTGGGGCACACTGAAAGTGCAGAACGTTTATCTGTGTATCGCATGTCCTATTACATATTGAGATCTTTTGACTATTCTCCCATATGTTCTTCCATGTTTCAGAAGAGATCTGCACTCCTCGCTCTTGCTCCCAAACCTCAAATAAACGGTTAATATCCTGCCAGGCCATGCCACCCAGCAGGAGATAGAGGGCACTAACCCAAAGACTGTTTGTGGAACGTAGCAACAACCTCTCTGTATCAGGTATATAGGGCTTAGTGAGAAGCGTAGTCTTCTTCTGGATGAAATCCCTAACCTGAAAAAAAAACGGAAAAGATCTCTGCTGGGTAACCAGTATTTGCAGCTCAGTGGCTCAAAAGACATCATAACCTCCCCCTCAAACAAGTCTCTAAAACTAGGAACTCCTCTCGCTGCCCAAAGATTCGACCCTGAGTCCATCGTCGGAACCCTGGCATGGCAAGTATAGGTGTTAACGGCGATGTCTTGGATAAACAACCCTCAATCTGACGCATCGCCCTCCAATACCTGACTGTATTAATGACAATGGGGTTCCGGCAGTGGTCCATAACTGTCCTCATCTAATCAATGAACAACAGGTTAATAATAGGGGGCATTTTGCTTGGGAGGCCTCAATATCCAGCCATATTGAATTTAGATTGTTACCATTCGCAGATGAAGGACAGCAGGGAACTTCAGTGATACCTTCTGACGTCTGGGAAATCAACTCCTCCCCCTCCTTGAGGCAACATGAATTTAGTAAGTTTAATGAGGGTCGGCCCACGATGCCAGACAAAGGAACCAAACCACCCAAGAAGATTCCACAACGTTGACCTGGGAAAAAATATGGGGAGCATGCGCATGGGATAAAGCAAACGAGGAAGAACATTCATCTTAATAAGAGATATTCGGCCCAGCCATGAAATTGAATGACCCTCCCATCTCTGGAGATCTCGCCTAATATTGTCGAGCAAGTGAACCAAGTTAGTCCGGAATAATGGGGGCAATAAAAATGCCTAGGTACCGGAACCCTGTCCATGACTACTTAAAAGGGAAGTTAAGGCCATCTTCAACTTCTGACACATCCTTAAGGTTCCCTAAAGGCATAGCCTCCGATTTTGCAAAGTTAATCTGATATCCTGAAATAGCCCCAAATGACTTGATACATTGTATCAAATGAGGTACGGAGGTCATCGGGTTCGATAAAAACAGAAGGATATCATCCTCATACAGTGGATATCATCCTCATGGACGTTCTGACGAATGGCCTCTGCCAGAGGCTCTATCACCAACGTAATCAACAACGGTGAGAGGGGGGCAGCCTTGCCGACTACCTCGACCAATCGTAAAATTCCCAGACTTCACATGTTGGTAATGACCACGGCCAGAGGTTGGCGATATAAAACCTCCACCCACCTAGCAAAGACTTCACCCAACCCAAACTGCTCTAAGACACAAAAAAGATACGGCCATTCCACCAAGTCGAATGCTTTCTCTGCATCTAAGGAAATCACCAACCCCTGAATCGTTGCTGACAAACCTGGACCACATTCAGCAACCTTCTAATATTGTGAGAGGACCTATGGCCCCTTATAAAGCTTGTCTGGTCCTCATTAATAATATAGGGCAACACCCTTTCCAATCTCAGCTCCAGGATCTTGGACAGAATCTTGAAATCTGAAATTAATTGGGAGATGGGCCTGTATGAGACACAATCCTCAGGATCCTTCCCCTTCTTAAGAATTAAGGAAATATTAGCTTCTCTCAAAGATGGTGGTAGGCATCATGCATATTGGAGTGATTGTACATTTCCAACATCAGCCCTGACAGAATCCCTGTAAACTCCTTATAATACTCACGCGGAAGCCCATCAGGGCCAGGCGCTTTCCCACTCTGAAGTCACCTTGCCGCATCCTGTAATTCCTGAACTGTCAAAGGGCCATTAAGGAGAGTGACCTGTTCCACGTTTACCCCTGGGAGGACAAGGTTCTTAAAAAAGGTCTCCATTTTAGCCCTCCTGTCTTCGCAACCTTTAGACTGATACAATGCAGAGTAAAAGCTCTGAAAACCTCATTAATCTTTTTAGCATCGTATGTAAGGACCCCGGCGCTCTCTGTGATTGCTGTAATGAATTGGGGAGCACACTTTTTCCGAGTCAGGTATGCTAAACATTTCCCTGGCCTAAACCACATATTCGAACATCCTTTGTCTGGGAAAAACAAGTTCTTTCTTTGCGTTTCGTGTCAGTATTGAATTCAAGGCAGCCCGAAGGGCCGTGATCTGCTGTAGGTTATTGACCAAAGGCCGTGCAAAATGTGCCACCTCTGCGGCTTTCAACTGCATCTCAAATAGACGCTGCTGTTCCCCCTTCTGTCATTTCTGGCTAGTCAAATAAGAAATACCTAATCCCCTAGCAACGGCCTTAACAGTCTCCCATAGCATGGACGGACTACGAGCCATGCCTGAGTGGATAGTCAAGAATTCCTGAAAATCCTTCAAAAAGCATTGCTCAAATTTGGAATTCTTAAGGAGAAAAGGGCCCAAATGCCGTTGCTGCAAACCTAGCCCTTCACTCTTGGCCGTAACCTCTAAATATACTGGTGCGTGATGAGTGATAGCTATATTCCCAATTTTACAACCCATAATCGAATCCAGAAGAGCCAAGGGAGCCAGAAAGAGGTCAATCCTCATGTGACATTTATGTGGGTTTGCGAAAAAGGTGAAGTCGCTGCAAGTATGGTGACGACATCTCCAAATATCCACCAACCCCAACTTCTCGCATAAGTCAACCGCCTGCTTGGCCTGGGAAGAAATAGTTTGGGTCCCACAAGGCATCCTGTCCACTGTCGATCCAAAAGACAATTAAAATCCCCCCATAATTAAGTGCCGTGTTCCAAAAGCACTCAAATTAGAGAAAGCACTAATCAAAAATTTGAGGGGATGCACTAGAGGGCAGTCGACGTTTAAAATGCCATATTCCTTCCCATGTATCAGGGCTTTAAGTATCACAAACCGTCCCTGCTCATCTTTCACTGGCTCTAATGATGTGAGCGGAAGAGTTTTCTGGATAAGTACCACCAATCCCCTACTTTTATTAGTGAAGGAAGAAAAGAATATCCCGTCATAACCCCCCTGTTGTAATTTCAGGTGTTCCCCAACATCAAGATGGGTTTCGTGCAACAAAACGATATCAACCCTTTCCCTCTTGAGGCGAGAAAACACTTTTTTTCCTTTTAACAGGAGACTGACTTCCCTTAATGTTCCAGGTGCACCATTTAATAAGACATTTAGCCATATCCCCTTTCAGACAACCTTGAACTCCTCGGAGGGAGAACCCTGCTTACAAAGCCCCGAGCATAAGTAAATAAAGACTCAAAGAATTGAAAAAAAAAACTATATATACAAAAACTACTCTATCTTAACTATGAACAACTTTTCCTACCAAACAAACTACAAAGAAACCAACTATAAAACCTTGAATGGAAAATCCTTCCCCCGCCCATAGGAGGCACTTCCCCTACTCATCCCCTCCTTCCCAGCTCCTTCAAACCCGGACTGTGCCCCAGCCTTAGGCCAAAAAAACAAAAACAAGGAAATGATCCTTAAAACAACAGAAAAAAAGACAAAGATAGGATGAGCATTCCACCCATCCCTGGCTTCATGTCACCCCTACTTGTGACTATAATAGAAGCAGAACAAACAAAAAAAAGGGAGAGGCAACACAAAACATTCACAAAATTGCACATCAGAAAATCGACTTATTACAAAAAAGTAACAACTTATTCCAAAGTCTTTTGCCCCCTTTCCAAAAAGGAAATTATTCGGGATAAAGAAAGGAATAAAAAAAGGAAGGAAAAACATGAGGAAAGATAGAAAAGAGAACAAACATTAACCGTATTTTTCAGGCCAATCCGTCTATTGCAATGTGTCCACAAAGTTTTTAGCCTTATCCACTGAGTCAAATGTATAAACTGAGTCCTCATGCCTGAAACGAAGCACTGCGGGGTATCTCATGGAGTATTGTATGCACAGGTTCCTCAGCCTCTTTTTAACTTTTTCGAAGGATTTCCTCTTTCGAATAACAGCTGCAGAGAAATCCTGGAAAAAAAAACATGATTTTTGACCCCTTCTACAGCAGAGCTTGCGGATGTTTTCCCACGGATCTGGAAACGTCTATGACTTATTGCTTGTTTTTATATGAATAGAAGTTTAGATTAGATTAGATTAGATTACTTTACAGTGTGGAAACAGGCCCTTCGGCCCAACAAGTCCACACCGACCCGCCAAAGCGTAACCCACCCATACCCCTACATTTACCCCTTACCTAACACTACG
>NC_057717.1:74469801-74513118 GCF_004010195.1 Chiloscyllium plagiosum | reverse complement strand
ACATGGGGAGAACGTGCAAACTCCACACAGTCAGTCGCCTGAGGCGGGAATTGAACCCGGGTCTCTGGCACTGCGAGGCAGCAGTGGTAACCATTGTACCACCGTGCCGCCCACAAGTGCACTAGGACCGGGCAGGGATGCTAATCGGCCCTGACCTGTGCACTGTCACTCAATAAGCCCTTTCAATCTGAACCCTGCTGGACTCGACGTGAAGGCCCAAAAACCTGGACACCCAGCTTTCAATGAAACTGACTGACTGCTCATCTTCCTCACCTTCAGGGGGCCCGCAATTCGGATATTTATCCTCCGACTTCGATTTTCGAGGTCATCGAAATGGTCTCGCAAGGCCCGTACTTCATGCTCCAGCACCTGGAACCAACTGGATGAGGACTCCATCGCAACTTTCCCCGACTCTCCCCGACGCTCTGGATCTCCAGCTCATGCTCCTGCATCATGGATGCGATGGATTGGACCTATGCACGAATCTCCCCAAGGATGTCTTCAATCGCAGCCCCAACTTTCAAGGTAACTATCTCCATCACCGCAGCCAATTCCTGTGAGTCTCTTAGGTCCCCGTGGGGGGAGTGGGGGGGGGGGGGGGGGGGGGGGTGTTCAGGAGAGGCTGCTGCTGCTCCTGCTGCAGTCTCTGGAATGCCTGGTGCTGCAGGGGAGGGTCCTCCCTGATGATGTTTGCTTGCTCCTTTTCCCTTTGGTAAGCTTCCCACTTCCAAATATTTACACATATGTGTTATGTAAGATTTTAAACTAATAACTCCGCCACATAAATTGACCAGGTATGGCAAGAAAAACACCACTTTGCCTTGGCTGTTAGGCAGAGCTGTCCACAGCAGTTCCTCAGAATCGCCACCATTTGCCGAGTCCCATTAACTCCTCTTTAATGCCCCATTATTCACGCCCCTCAGCTCTCTGACAGGTCAAATATCTTATCTACCTCCTCTTTAAATACTTTCAGGGATGCAGCTCCCCTAACTCTCTAGCCCAGATAATTCCTGACATTGATTTCCCTTTGTGAGAGAAAATCACTCCCGACACATACACCATCACCGATTCATTGAAACAAGAGGCAAACACAGGGGCTGAGGGAAGAGTGAACGGTCTTGATATCAAGGCAGCATTTGACTGAGAATGTCATCGAGACCACCTAATTATTTTAGCTTAATGGGGATCAGGTGTAACCTCCGCATTATTTGGGGTCTTTCAGAGCACAAAGGAAGATGTTTGTGTTTGGTGGCCAGATACTGCACATTTAAACAGTTAAAAGAGGAGCTCATTCAGCATCTCAAGCTTGTTGCACACAGATATCTAGAATCCGTTCATCACATCGAAACCACTAAACAAGAAGAGGGATAGCCCATTCAATCATTCTGCTTGTTCCACGGTAAGAGAATGGGTCTGGTCAGCATATTAAGCTGTTAAACAGACACAGCCCCCTTTTCGCCCTCCTGAGATCTTCTCAGCCCCCTTTTCACCCTCCTGAGATCATTTTTCAGTAAATTCCTATATCCACATGTATATGTGGATCCAGGGATTCCTTTGATCCCATCTGCCTGGACCTGAGCCACACGTCTTCAATATCTCTTGTCTTCCAGGGTTCCCTCTTCATGCCAACCTTGCCCTTCACCCCCACAGTAACATATAAATCTTGAACTCCAGCCATCTCACCTTTCAAGGCCCCCTAGTTGCTGGAGGTCCTTTTGCCTGCAATCAACTTACTCCAAACAACCCCTGCAAGTTCCGGGCTAATTCCATCAGCATTGACCTTGCCCCAAGTTAGAACTTTCACAGCTGTACCCTGGTGCATTAAGCTGCCAGTCCTATCTCTCCCTTAGCCATGTTTCTGTAATGGCTATAACATCCCAGTCCCACGTACCTATCCATGCCCTGAGTTCATCAGCCTTATCAGGCAGCTGTCTTGTATTGTAACAGATGCAATTTAATCCACTGGGCATTCCTTGCTCTCTGTCATGTTCCAGCCTGACCTGACTCTTCACTTTACTGTTTCTAATTACTCTATCTCCTTCCAACCTCACATTTGTCTCCCTGCAAAGTATTTATCAAAACCAGCCTCCATTGCACTCTTGGGAAAATATTCCTGCCATGTTAAGGCCATATAACATAGGAAATTGAAGTATGGCCATTTCACCCATCAACTCTAATTTGCTGTTCGATCCTGCCTGACATGTTTCTCAACACAATTCTCCCGCCTTCTCACTGTAACCCTGGATCCATGTTGTAATCAAAAAATATCTATCTCTGTATTAAAGACGTGGCTTTGGCTGTGTCGCCATATGTCTGTACGCATGTGTATGTATCTGTTAAATGGCAGGAGACATGGTGGAAGTGGAGGGTGGTGTGTGTGCGTTTCTGTGTATATTTGTTTAATGGCAGGAGACCACAGAATAATAATCTGTTGATACATCTCATGAAGGAAATTGGTGACATTGAAATGAATTGTTTTGTGACCAATAGAGGAGCAGGACTAGAAAAAGGTACAGTAACCAAAAACACAACTAATTATCGACTCAGTGAGCTAACGTCAGTGTAGTGTAGGTTGTTGGAGGGGTATCTGAGGGATAGGATTTACGTGCATTTAGAAAGACAAGGACTGGTTTGGGGTAGTCAACAAGGCTTTGTGCGATGGAGATCATGTCTCATTAATGTGATTGAGTATTTTGAGAACGTGACACAGAAGAGTGATGAAGGCACTGTGGTATAATTTGCTTACACTGGCTTCAGCCAGGCGTTAAATATGGTTCCTCATCGCAAGCAGGTTAGGTCACATGGAACCCAGGGAACCCAATTGGATTCAAAACTGTTTTGAAGGTAACGAATTGTTTTCCAGACTGAGGCCAGCGGTGTGCTGAAAGAATCAGTGCTGAGCTCACTGCTTTTCATCATGGATGTAAATGACTAGGATGTGAATATTAGAGGTATGGTTAGTAAGTTTCCAGATAACATCAACAAAGTGGTGCAGCGGACAGTGAAGAAGATTAAGTCAGAGTACAGCGGCACCCTTGACCCCATCAAAGTCCCAAGGACTAGTAGATGGAGTTTAATTTAAATATTTGTGTGATTTTGCATTTTCAGTAAGTTAAACCATGTCCTGCTCTGGAGAATATTGCCGAACAAAGAGACCTACGGGCACAGTTTCCCAGTTCCTTGAAAGTGGAGTTGCAGATAGATAGGGTGGTGAGAGCCTTATTCGGTCAGAACATTGAGTACAGGAGTTAATGTGGCATGTTAGCCCTGGACAGGAACTGGTGCGGCCAATTTAAGAATACTGTGCACAATTCGGTTGGCTCTCCTGATGGGAGGATGTTGAGAGGACGCAGAAAGGGTTTACAAGGATTTTCCAGTACTGGAGGGTTTGAGCTTTATGGAAAGGATGAACAAGTTGAGGCCTCTTCCCCTGGACTGGCGAAGGGTGAATGGTGACATGAAATTGTTTTTTCAAATCCTGAGGGGCATGGAAAATCTTAATGGCCAATGTATTTTTCCCAGGAAAAGGAATCCAGAAATATACGGCATAGGTTGAAGGTTTGGGGGAAAGATTTAGAGCGGACCTTAGCAGTTACATTTTCATTCAGAAGATGGTGCGTGTACGGAAAGGGCTGTCAGAGAAAATGTTGACAGCGGCTCCAATTACACGTTTAAAATACATATGGATAGGTGCATAAATAGGAATGGTTCAGAGGGATATGGAGAAAATGATGGCAAATGGGAATAGATAAGTTTGGGATAACTGGTTGGCATGGGTAAGCTGGAATAAATGATCTGTTTCCATGCAGTATGACGCTCTGATTCTATCAGCGAGATGGGGAAAAATATAAAAGGACCTTTCAAGTGGGAATTCTCTCCCCGAGAAGTTTGACATTCCTCTTTGTTTACATTTATTCAAAGCTGAGTTAGTAGAGAAGTAATAATGGGATACAGACAGGAAGGTGAAGCTGAGATCACAATCTGATCAGCCACAATGTTAGTGTCTGCTGGAGAAGCCTCAAAGTGTCTAATGACCCACTCTTTCTCCTCAGTCCCATGTCTCTGTGTTCCATTCAGCCCCTCAAACCTGCTAGACAGGAACAGTTGATGTCCACTTACTGCTATAACCTCGTATACAGGAACAAGTAAGACCATCCAGTCCCTAAAGTCTGCCCCACACGGTTTGGGAGATTTGGAAAATACAATTGGAAAACTCAGGCTGGATATGAAAGATGCCCCTCATCTCTCTTTACAGAGCTTCCCCTCTCTGCAACTTGTGTCCCATTTGTTGTTCATGTTGTAGACTCAGATTCACCGTGAATACAGCCCCCAGACCTCACCTAGAGATGGCTCACAGAGTCCTCTGGTCTCCCTGACTGCAATATTCAATAACAGACCTTCCAGGAAAATAACACCCACTAACCTTCCAATAACAGAATGGGAGTACATCAGAAACAGGAGCAAATCGTTCAAACCCCAATCCTACCTTGCCCTTCACTAAGATCATGGCTGGTCTGCTCTAGGTCGCAAATCCTCTTTAATGTCGGATGCTTCATAGCCCTCACCTCTCTGACAGGTCAACATTCATCTACCTCACACTTTAAATAGTTTCATAGAAGATAGAACATAGAACATTACAGCACAGTACAGGCTCCTCTGCCTCGATGGTGCATCGACCTTTTATCCTATTCTCAGATCAGACTAGCCTACATACATTACATTGTATTATCCTCCCATATGCCCATGTAAGAGTCGCTTACATGTCCCTAATTTACCTGACTAAATACCACTGCTACCAGTTCATTTTCCACACCCACCTCTCTCTGTGTAAAGAACCGACCTCTGAGATCTCCTTGAAACTTAGGTCCAAATGATGCCCCCTCCTGACAGCCATTTCTGCCTTGGGAAAAAGTCTGGATATCATATATATAAATATATGTGTGTGTGTGTGTGTGTAGCCCTAGCTCTGTCAACCTTTCTTCATAAGACCTGCCCTCCAGTCCAGGCAGCATCCTGGTAAATTTCCTCTGCATCCTTTCTAAATTTTCCGTATCCTTCCTATAATTGGGTGACCAGAACTGGATAAAATATATCAAGTGTAGTCTAATCAGGGCTGTATAGAGCTGCAGCATAACCTCGCAGCTCTTAAAACAATCCCCCTGTTAATGAAAGCTAACACACCATTCACCTTCTTAACAACCCGGTCAATTTAGGTCGCAACTTTGAAGGATCTAAGGATATGGAACACAAGATCACTCTATTCCTCCACACTGCCAAGAATCCTGCCTATAACCCTGCATTCTGCATTCAAATTCACTTTTCCAATTTGAACTCCACACTTTTCCAATTTGAACTCCATCTGCCGCTTCTTAACCCAGCTTGGCATTATTCAATGTCCCATTGCAAATTACAACAACCCTCCACACTACGTACCACTCTATAAACCTTCGTGTTATCAGCAGACTTGCTCACCCACCCTTCCACTTCCTCATCCAAGTCATTTATAAAAGTCACAACGAGCAGAGGTCCCAGAACTGATCCCTGCAGAACACCACTGGACCCTTTCAGTGTTCTAGCTCCCCTAAGTCTCTGTCTGAGAGAATTCCTGACATTCACTACCCTCTGTTTGAAGAAAACATTCTCTGCTTCTACACCATGACCTATTGATATGAACAAAAGAGGGAACACGTTGGTTCAGGTAAAGAGACTGGCCCTGAACTCAAGGCAGTATTAGACTGAGGATGACATCAAGGGGCCTGAGCAAAATCGCACTTAATGAGAATCGATTGTGACCTCTCCACTGTTTGGAGTCATTCACGGCACAAGGGAAGATGTTTATCACTGCCGGACATCAATCATCTCACCCATGGGACACATTTGTAGAAGATCCTCAGGATAGCTCCCTCAGCCCAGGCATCTCCAGTCGGTCATTATAGAATACGTACAATATGGGAGGAGACCATTCAGTACATTGAGTCCAAACTGAGCAGAAGTGGGGATATTCACAGAAGTTTACATCATGTTCAGAACAAGTTGTCCCTACTCAGCTCTTGAAATAGTCAGTGTCCATGTGCAACAAGAACTGGACGCCATTCAAGATCATGCTTTTAAAACCTGGGTAACATTAATGTAACAGCAATGGCAGACACTGCACATTTTCACTGCAAACGGAGGTGCTCATTCAGCACCAAAATCTGAATTCACAAGAATATGGGGAAGTTATTTAGCCCATGAAATTATTGGACAGCATGTGTGGTAGCTCATTCAGTCCCTCCTGCCTATTACACAGGAAGAGAAGGAATCTGCTCACTCCCACATGTCACTTACGCGGGATCAGAAAGAGACCATTTCACACCCGGAGTCACTTACAAAGGAACAGGAAGACGTCATTCAGCTTCTCAAGTAACTAATACAGGAACAGGAAGGTGTCAGAGATGCTCCAACATCACAAACAAATGGAGCAGTGACTGAACAGATGGACTGTTCCAACCTGGTCCACATGGCTTAATTACTCGTATGTGCTACTTGAACATGGTTTTCTGGCAGTAGGAATGACGCCAACTTTATTAACCATTCTCCAAGATGTCTTCCATCTTTAATAAAGCAGACCCATGGTCTCCATGGAGGTCAGAAACTGATGCAGAATTGCTAACTCTTTCAGAATTAAGGTATTGTGACTGCTGACAGGATTGTGTACAAAGTGACATTCAATACAATGTCACACAGTAACTGTGCATTCAAGTGTCCAGAGTTCATTCAGAGCCTGTACCTTTCTTTCAATCGAAATGGGGGGTCTGCAGAGGCATATAAACTTTTGGGAATCAAACTTCCAATGAATAGTGTGGAAATTTGACCCTATTCAGCTGTTTGGGATGTAATGAGTGTCTGTCCGTAACCATCAAGTTTCAACTTCTTATTCTCTCACAGCGATACAAATTAAACACATAGATCCTGAACTCTCTCCTCATGGTACCATCATGCCAGGGTTTCATCTGGTGAAACTCTTTTGCACTCTCTCTGTGACAAAGAGATCATTATTTATAAAAGAGACCAATCCATACACAATGCACCAAATACTCTCTCAACAAAACACTACCATTGGGAAAGATATACCAACTCTGGTACTTCAATCATTTTGCATGAAGAGCCACATATCACTTACTTCCTGCAACGTTGGTGACTTATGACCAAGGTCATCCAGGTCCTTTTCAACAGCAGCACTTCCCGATCTCTCACCATTGAAAAAAAAACATAAATGTGAATGAAGGTATTTGTTCACATCTGATTCAGTTTTTATACCTTGTGAACAGCTATTGCCCAAACACTGATCCTTCTGATACTCAACAAGCCTTCAGTCCAGAGAAAATTCCTACTCCCTTCATTATCTCCAATGTCCAATTTTTAATCCATGTGGTATATATTTCACACCTACATACCCAAGGAACTTAACATTCCCTACTCAACTGCATTCAACTATTTCAACGTCTGCTGAAAATTTAAATACTCCATTCCCATTGTTTCTCAATTGTCGATGTCACAGCGGACAATTTCCACAAATTCCAGCAAGTTTTTCAAAGATCATTTCCCTTTCCTGAATCTAGGCCGACTCTACCAAATCAGATCACTATTCTCCACGTGTCTAGTTGTCACATTCCTTATAAAAGATTACAATATTTTTCTCACAGCTGACATCAAGCTGTTTAGTTTTCTGTTTGCCCTCTCCATCCTGTGTTAAATATTTAAGTTTACAACAGCTGCTTTCCAGTCTGCAGGATCCTTTCCAGAATCTAACCAGCTTTGAAAAATAATCAGTAATTATTTCACTAGCTCTATTGCCACCTCCTCAATAATCTGGGATGCAGCTCATCAGATTCAGTAACTCATGAAACTTCAATTCAATTAGATTTTCAAAAACATATTCTTCATTAATTCCAATTTCCTGCATTTTCTCATTTTTACTAGTCCCCCGTTCCTTAGTATTTCTGGAAGTTATTTTCTGTGCCTTCCCCTTTGGCGATGGAACCAATGAATTCCTCTCAGCCGGCAGATGGCTTCTGTCAGCTCGTGAATACATCAGAGGACTGCACTTCAGAGATGGTGGATGTATCACCCATTCCTGCCTGGAAAGTTCCAGAATCAATCCAGTTCACTTCATGGTGAGAGTCAGTACAGTCCTGTCCCTGGTGTGAAGCTACAGGCTATACTGAAGGAGGGGACACAGTTCAGTGACCACCTCATTTTTGAAACAAACTGGTTTCGCACTTTACACTTGGAATAGGTCCAGCTTAGACAAATGTTCCTGGAAATCCCAGGGAGGAATGTGCAGTGCCCAGCCCCACCCTGTTTTCCACAGCTTCCCTTCTCTTTAGTCTCAGATCCATTTGTTTACCATGGACCCAGATACTCTGAAAATGCAGTGTCCAGGGTAGGGTCAACAGGCCATCGGGTCTCCCTGAATGAACGCAGCAACTGACAATACAAACCTGAGAGCACCATCCACAGAAACTCCACTGACTTTCCAATGACAGCAGCAAGCCAATTCCCCACACCCATGGTGCACCCATTCAGTGCTCAAAATGCCTCTGTCTCCTCAGTTTCTCTTCCTAACTGAGAAACCCGTTGCATCTCTGCACAGTTCTACAGTAACAGTTCCACTTTCCAAAGAAGCAGTTGACAATGTAATATTGTGTTTCTCTTTATCTCAGCACTAGTATTGCTGATGGAGTTGATCACCACACTCAGAGAAGAGAGACACGGGGAACTTTACTCAATTCAAGCAGGGACATCCCAAAATGGATGTGATAGTCAGGAATATGGGAAAAGGAGAAATGTTCGAATAACTTCCCATCCTATTTTCCTTCCAGTCCATCATCAGCAATCCTTTTGTTTGCTTTTCCTTTCTCTCTCTGTCTCTCTCTCTCTCCCTCTCTTGCTGGACATTTCTCCACCCATTCAACACAAACCTCCCATTCACCCTTCCAACCATCCCTGATATAAATAAAATTCTTTATTAGTTGCATTTAGTTTTGATATGTTCAATGAACTCTATACGTTATCTGTTTTTTCTCCAGTCCGACAGACTGCCATACCTGCTGAGAATCTCCAACATTTTTTCAGACGCTGGAGAATGTTATTTCAGGTCTCCTGCATCCACATTTCCTTGGTAATGTCACCTTTAATGTTGTTGTTTCCCGGGATGCCAGCATCACTGGCAAGGACAGCATTTGTTGGCCATCAGTAATTGCCCTTGACCACGTGGACATTTGTGAAAGCGATTTGGAGCCAACGACATTGTTATGGGTCTGAAATCACGCTTAGTCCAAACAGGGCAAAAATTTTGAGTTTCTTTACCAAAGGTTATCATTAAAATAAGAAAAGAAATCCTGATGGTTTATGGTTGCCATGAGTGAAATTAGGTTTCATTCCAACTTTTGTCATTCGAATTTAAGTTTAGATATCGGCTGTGGTAGGATTTCAAACAATGTTTTTAGAGTCATAACCTATGCCTCTGAATTAAAAGGTCAGTGACACTACTAATCTGATACAGAGTCCCTGTTGTGAAGTAACTGTAGAGACAAGAAGAAGCTTATGGTCAAAATATTTGGAACTGGAAGAGTGGTAATAAGAGAACTGGAGCCATAAAATCTGTCATTAACGAAGGGGTGGATGATAGCTAATTCAGCAACAGCAATGAGGCATAGCTGGAGACTGGGGTGTCGGAAGATTTGATGACAGAGAGAATATAGAGACATAAAACAGTTCAGGGCAAAAAAAGAGATTCAAGGTTCCGAACAGTCTTGTTCCTTCTTATAAGTTTGTGAGTAAGGAGTTTGGAAATGCATGCAAACTAAGTGGAATTTGTGACTGTAAGTTCATATATTTGTTAAATATAATTAACTGGAATAGCAATAACCTTCACCATCGTTTATACATTGACAGAGATAGGCTTACCGGGAACACCAATAATAGCGAGGATGTGAAAGTACCCAGCTTGAATAATCATCAGTATGGCTTGTATCCGCAACTCTAACCATGCCCAGTCCCGTGAAAGATAGTAAAGACCCAATGATAAACTCTTGTCCATTGTTGGGACATTCCAGTCTAATGTTCTCAGACTCTGATCCATTGTTGGAACATTATAATGTTTTTAGATTCTGATTTCTCCCTCTCTCTGCAGCTGCTGATCCCAATCGTGTTGAGGATGATGCTGCCCCAAATACTATGGCATAACAAGTTGAAAGAAGCCCCTAATTATGGTAGAGGGAAACCCTCCAGTGACCCAGTTAGATCCAGGAATTCTGATATTAATCTCAGTCACTGAACAAACAGCTCCAGTTAACCCCTTTTACGATAACCCTGTTATGACACAATAATACTTGGTGTGGGTGGGATGTTAACATTGCTGACTATTGGGTTAATGGCACATCTCCAGTTGTAAAAATAGAGCTGAGGGAGAGAGATGATGCTTTCTCTTCACAAGCTTGATGATTCTACTATGTTTTGGCAATACTGTGTATTGCTGGGGTCCCGAGGCCGTCTGTGTCTGATCACAGGCCATCTACATCCTTTTGTTTGATTTATTTCTGTTTAATTTGACATTTATCTTACCATAATTTAATGGCTTAGGTTGGTTAGGCATTTTTGAGAGGTTCCTACAGTGTCATAGACAGTGTAGATACGGCCCATTCCTTGTGGTCCTTGCAGCCAAACAGCGTTTGAATAAATTGTGTTTTGCTTAATTGGAATTTTTTGACCAAGCGAATTGTATCTGAAACACAGCATCTCACATTTAGCTTTAAAATATTTTAAAAAACATGTTCAGTCCAAGGTCACCTTCTCCATGTCCATAACAAAAGCGACAGATATTCACGTTTTACTTGGGTAATTACTTAATGGATAACATGTTGTGGAAATATGGGGTTAAATAGTGGAGTGGGCCAAGCTGGAGGAGTGATAGTTAAATCAGGAATTATATCGGATACTCAATCCACCTCACAGATCAAGCCCACACACCTATAAGCCCAGATGAAATATCTGTTCATCATTAAGCATAAACCAAGCCAGTGTATTGCTCAGCAATACGTCCAGGATCGAACAATGTTCAGAGCTCACCAGTCCACTTCTTATCCGTCCAAAAGTGCATTGATATATAAACCTGCAGAGCACACAAGTGCATTGTTCTATAAACATGGGGGTATCTTTCCAACATGGGGAGCTGTGCAGTGAATAGCAATGTAGTTATCTGTTAATCTAGAGCATTTACCTTCCCAGCATGTACAGCTGTCTTCACCAACCACTGCATTGCTGAGTAACACTGTGTTAAATCATAGCCCTACGTGGGGAAACTTGCAGCCCATGCTGGAAATGACAGGATGTGCAGTTACCATCCATTTCCAGCTCCATAATCCACATTGTGCCATGACAAGGGGGCGCTGTGGTTGGTGAAACTCACCGCCAGAAAGCGGCCATGAATCAGATGGAATGCCGCCAAATGGGAGGATCTTGGTAAAAGAGAGGGGGAGATTGAGAGAGAATTTCAGAGAAGTATCTGATGGTAGGTTTAAAAACTGTGAAATAAAAACATTTTGACAACATCTTGCAATATGGGTCACTGTTTCCATGATGATGGGTGAACAGGATATTGGTGTTAGTTAAGATGGTGGAGAGTCTTGGATGAGTATTTGTTCTATAGCTTTAGAACTGGGAGCAGGGTCAGCACAGTCTTTGACTCTGGACTGAATCTAACAATATTTTGTCTCAGTGCAATTTTCATTGAGTGTGACAGAGGGATTGTCTGCACGAGGCTGAGCTAGTTTCCTGGTGCTATCTTATCAAACTCACCTCATTACCTACCCAGCCCATCCCACGGTGTCCCTTTCATTCAATACCAGCCCGATTCTCCCACCCATCATGGCTGGAGGTACTCACCATCGCCCTGATGTCCCCGTATATTCCATGACCCTAGCATTGGTTCCAACTGTAAAAGGCCAAGGGGAACATAGTTGAGCTTTCTCAGTTTGGAGCTGCCCTGTACAGTTTATCCCGAGCATGGCAGAAAAGGGGCAATTAGACTGCGGTTTGTCGACAGAGGCACGGAGGCCTTGGTGGATGGGCTAGTACAGAGGGGGACCATTCTCTTCCCAGAGGGGACCACAACACCAGACCCACCGAGCATGGTCTGCGCTCACCACCCAGCTCAGTGCAATATCTGTGGTCTGAAGTAATGTCCAGCAATACAGGACAAACATCAATAACCTTCCCCGCTCTGGCAGGAATAGGGTCACCGTATTCTCTCTGCTCCCTCACACTCACTGCATAACTGGTATAGCACCTTCCCCCGAATAAGACTCCATCACCCTCACTACTGCATGCAGCACCTTCTCTCTCTCTCTCTCACCTACGAATAAATGTTTAGAAAATGTTCTGGAGAATGTTGTTTCTACAATTCTCTGGATGATGTCGTTTGTACAATGTTCCAGATAATTTTCAAAATAATTATCAACTTCAGCAAAATGTTCGTCCCCCAGTGTGTAACACATCAGGGGAAGGAGCAGAGTTGTTTTTTTAATACTCAGGATGAAAGTGCATCATGAGGCCATTATGCCTCTCAAATTTGCTCCATTATTTAGATAAAGGTAGCACCTGAACATTTGAATGCTCACTCTCTTCTTTAAGACAGACGCCACTTTGGAGGTTCTCCAATTTTGCTGGAACACTCCAGTAATCCAGAGAGTTATAGAATATTTCACACCATGCCACCAGTCACTCTGTAACCACTTCTATTAAAACCAGCTATGAATTGCTGATGACCTGTTTACCCTTGGTCTTATCTGTTTGAGAAAATCGTTGTTAGTTTTGTTAGACATAGTGCAAGAACTTCCATCCGACTACAATTTTGTTTATAATATTGAAACTCATTTTGACTTCCCCTGTGAGGAACGATGTAAAATACTGTTTTAAATTCTCTGCCTGTTCCCTCAAACCCATTCTCCAGTCACATCCTACAGGTGTCCCACATATAATTTCCTGCCTTTCTTCCAAGGGTCACACGCACACACATTATGAACGTTTTTATTAATCGATATAGAAAAACTATTGGGGCTAGTTATTAAAAAATATTTCTTGCCAGTTTGGAATATTTTTCTTTATATTTTGCTTTATATTAACTGCTTCTGGTTCCAAAAATAAACATCCCAAATGTGGCCGATGCTCGAGCTCACCAAGCCGAATTCTTTAGTTTGTGATTGATTAGTTATCCATCACAGCCTAAATGCATCATGGGTGGTTCATCTTCACATCTTAATATCATCTTCTTTTTGACCATAGTCCATCATTGCTGAGCGTTATGAAGTATCTGCTTAAATATCTTCCTCACACATCCACTGACCCTCACTTGGGTCTATTTTCACATTCTGTTTTAGACCAGATATAAGACAAAATTCTACAACTGAAATGCCTTGCTCTTTTCAATCATTTGGGGGGACCTCCGTATGTGGCTGAACACATGATCAGGTGAGTGTGACGCCATTTTCACAGTTTCTCTGGCTCTATTATTTCTGTTCGATGATGCAACATTCCAGTAGGAATCTTCATACATTTCCACCTTTTCTCTCAAACAAGAATACCTCTAACTCTGATGGACCGATCCTTCAGCTGTGACTGTCCCATCTCGCTCGCTTCTCCCCTTACTCCGTCCCCTCCTTCCCAGAACAAAGATTGACTTCCCCTTGTCCTCACTTCCTACTGCACTAGAATCCACATTCACAGAATCATCCTCCGCCACTTGCACCACCTCCAGCAGGACAGCACATTCAAACACATCTTTCCTTCCCATCCACTGTTAGCATTTCACAGGGACCATTCCCTCTATGACACCCTCCCTCATCCCAAACACTTCCCCACTCCTCACATGGCACCTTCCCATGCAATTGCAGAACATGAAACACTTGCCCATTCACCTCTTCCCTCTCACTGTCCAAGGCCCCAATCACACCTTCCAGATGAAGCAACATTTCACTTGTACTTGTTCCAAACAGTCTCTTATCATTCCTGCTCTAACGCAGTCTCCTTTACACTGGGGTGAACCAAACAGAGATTGCTTTGAGGAACACTCCCACTCTGTCTGTAGGAATGACTCTGACACCTTCATTGCTTCCCATTTCAACAACCTACCTTGCTCTGATGCTGCCATTTCAGTCCTGGGCTGCTGCAATGTTCCAATGAAGCACAACTCAAGCTCACTTTACAGAACCCTCCCTTTACACTTTTGTATGTTACAGCGTGTAGGGGTTAATATACAAATCCATAACTTCACAGCCTGACTCCATTATGGCAGTTCTCCATTTTTCATACATTCTCCCTCCTGGCCTCCCTATGACCTTGTGTAATTGTGTCTTCTTTATCTTGCACTCAGTGGAGAGAACCCCTTTCCTCCATTCACATCTTAATTTAAAGCCATTTCACATCATCTTCTCATTCACCTTTCCTCAAAGCTCGTTTATATTTTGCAACACTCTCATTTCCCCGTCAAGGGATTTAAAAGCTCAGTTTGCAATCCATTTCAGTTCTGAAGAAGTGTCATACTGGACATGAAACACAAACTCTGTTTCTCTGTCTCTGCAGATGCTGCCACACCTGCTGAGTTTCTCCAGAAATGAATGGGCACAGAACAAATTTCCAATTAAACGGATAACTCTGGATACTGGAACTAAAACACAAATATTGCTTGATAAACTAGGAACATTCTGGAAGGGTCACTGCACCTGAAAGATTAACTCTGCTTTCACATCACAAGATGCTGCCAGACCTGCTTAGTTTCTTCAGCAATTTCTGTTTTTTAACAAGTTTCACAGGCGTGTGACAAAGCTGCTCAAACGTCTCGTCCATTATGGCGCACCTGACACCAGGAAGTAAACATAACACAAGGTGCACACATTCATTGTTTCTGAAAATACATAAGGGTGGCACCATTGAGACTACAAAGCTCTTAATAATGGTCAGGGAGAGAAACAGAGGGAAACACATTCTCTTCAAACTCAGATGATAGCATTACAGGAATGGATGCGATTCAGATAAATATGTTAAAAGTTGAGTAATGTTACAAATTGGAGGCGTGACACCAGGGAGAACCCTGAGCAGAATGAGAATATGAAACTGGAAGTGTTACCACATCAGAAATCAGGTTAGGTCACTAAGTACAGGGCTGATGGGTGAATGGATCTTGATGTGAACGGGGGATAGTCAGTAGAATTGAATTGCATTTATTGGAGCTCAAACTGGGCATTCATGTGGTACTGTAGAATCACAGTAGCAGCAGAACTGTATTCAATAACAATCTGTAACTTTTTCCCCAGGATAACCCTCAGTCTACCATTACCATCAAGCCAATCTATGGTTCAGTGACGAGTGTGGGTGAACATGACAGGGTCAGAACCATTTGTACCGAATCCTGATGGCAACCCATTAAATTTACCGCACTTGAGTGGTTACATTCCAAACAGCAGAACTAACATCTGATATCGAGGGCGGAATGATCCTGAGATCATATCGAAGCTCTGCAGTCCTGCCACATCCAGACATAAATGTCGATGGACTATTAACCAACTCACTGGAGGAGAGCACTTCACAAATATCGCCATCCTACTTAACAGAATAACCCTTACATCAGTGTAAAGGTCAGGGACGCAGTATCTTCACCGTCCTCAGAAGTGTTGAGTTGATGATCCACCTCACTCTCGCCATGATGCCCACAGAATCACAGATGCCAGTCTTTAATCAATCTGATTCTCTGTACGTGATATGAAGAAACAGCTGAACACAATAGATACGCCAAAGGCAATGGGCCCTGACCCGATTCCTGCAATATGATTCAAGACTTGTGTTGCACAACAAGCCGTGTCCCTGGGGAAGCTGTTTCATTCCAGCTCCAACTCTGACATCTCCCTGGCAATGTGGAAAATTACTCAACTATGTCCAGTTCCCTAAGAGAGGAATAATTACAATCTGACCAATTACCATCTTCTCAGTCCCATCACAAAAGCCAAATTGGTGGGAGTTCTTTTTGACAGAAAAGGGAACGAGCACAGAAATAACTTGCTCAGTGTGATTTCCGATAGGTCCCCATGTGGAGATGGTGATGTTGTGGAAATGTCACTGGATTACTGATCCAGACCAGGCTAATGCTCTGGCAGCTGGTGGAAGTTAAAAGCAATTAATAAAATATTGATATCTAAAATCTGGTGTCAGTAATAGTGACCTTGAAGCCAATCTCGATTATAAACATCAATTACCTTCCCCAGTGTACTTTCAGGAAGTGAATCTCCCGTGTTTTCTTGGTCTGGCCTAAAAGTGACTCCAGACGTACAGACATATGATAAATTATTCAATAGTCTCTGAAATGGCCAAGCAAGACAATCAATTATATCAAACTGCTCCAACGTCTTAAATCTGGACAGAACACTTGGCCCCAGCCTCAGTATCAGAACGGGAAATACAGTCCGGTTGACCCTACAGAGGCCTTCTTCCTAACATCTGAGAGCTGGTGGCAACATTTACAAAGCTTTCCCACAGAACTGCACAGAAACATCGGGAACGGAGCAGGTCATTCAACACACTGAGCCTCCTTCATTGCGCACCTTTATTCATAAAGTGAGCTCCCAATGCTGTGACATGATGCCATCCCCGGCACCAGCTGAACAGCAAAATCCTGCCTCAGGATCATCTATCTGCAAAATGCACCCTTAGTAATTTAAGCGAAAACAGGAATGTAATCCACTCTGCAAGCCTTGAACTTGAGCCTGAAAGTGGGATTTGTAATCTACATTTAGAAGGAACTTTATTTCAAACGGGGGGAAAATCTTGGAGAGAACTGGAATTCTGCGTTGGCATCACGTGGTCAGTCAGCTCGCGCGCTTTCTGGTGAAGATCTTGGTGAAAGGTACAGTGCTGTAGTCAGTGACTGTAGTGTTAATTTGTTACATTTGTACTAATTCATTACAATATATGTTTTAAAGATTTGTGTAGACTGTCCTATCGTTTGTGTTAGACTGACTATTATTTTTGTTTTGATTTTTACTGATATTATTGGAAGTTCGCCGCTTGCCCTCTATTTCCAATTGGTCTCCTTGTTTTCTTTAATACAGTGTTCTATAATAGTGTTCCACAGGAATGCAGCTGCCGCATAATCGGGTAACTACCTGTAATGACCACTGATCCTCTATCTCCACACCATACTCCTGCTCTCTTCCTATTCCTTTAGTGTCTAGAAATCCTTATTTATATTCAGCTCCTTGGCTTCCACAGCCTAATGTCGTCGAGGATTCCCCAGGTTCACCGGTCTCTGAGTTCAGACATTTATTCTCATCTCAGTGCACTTTGGCCTTTCTGTACCTAATGATGTGGGCCCTTGTTTTAGCCATCCCAGCCAGGGAATTGTCATCCTTGCTTCCATACTGTCTCGTCCTGTCGGAGATGTACATAGTTCACCCATGTTCCTAAACCGTTTGGAATACAGGCCCAGTCAACTCAACTCTGCTCCCACAACAAGCCTGTCATCCCAGAGTTCAGTCTGGTCACTCTTCGCTGTACTCCCTCAATGTCAGTTTTGTCCTTTCTTAGGTAAGGAGACCAAAACTGCACACAATACTGCATAATGTTCGATTTTGGGTCACGCCAAGGCCATGTACGACTGTAGTCAGACACACTTACTCCTGGACTCAAATCCCCTTGAAATGAAAGTCAACACACCATATATTTTCAACAATGCTGTGTATTATCCCAGACAACTGAGCCTGCTCTGACCTTAGTGGGAACATTACAGCAGGCTGGTAATGTTTTGCTGCTGCTGTACAGGAAACTAGTGAGATCACATCTAGAGTAATGTGCTTAGATTTAATCTCCTCATTGAGGAAACGACATTGGAATTAACTCAGAGATTATTACCTCAGATGATTTCTGCAACAAAAGTGTTATTCATAGAATCGCTATAGTGTAGAAGCAGACCATTTGACCCATCGATCCACACTGATACGCTGAAAACCATCACATGCAAACCCCAATCCCCCCAAACCAATCTCTGCAACCTAGCATTCTCCATGACTAATCCACATAACCTGCACATCTTGGGAGGAAACCGGACTACCCGATGGTAACCCTTGCAGGCACAGGGAGAATGTGCAAACTCCACACAGACAGTGAACGAGACTGAAATTGAACCCATATATCTGGTGCTGGGAGGCAGCAGTGCTAACCACTGAGCTACCTCTGTTGGAATGCAGCTTGCCTGCGCAATTCAACCCAAGAAACGTGACATAACAGCAGGGAGCTTCCATACATCTCTAAACCTGTCATTGAGCAACAGGAGGATAACATGGAGATCTTGAGGGGATTGGTCAGGAATAGGTGCAAGACATTCAAGCCATCGTGTTTATAATGTAGGAACACAGGAGGACAATCAGCCCATCGAGTGTGTAAAGCAGGAACAGATTGACTCCAATCAGCCACCCATGCCTCTTACACAGCAATTGGAGCAGATCTTTTACAGCCTCGTGCCTGTCACACAGGAATTATGAAAGGGAACGTCGAGGTTATAGAAAGGGAATAACTTCGAATAACCAACTTCGCACGGGAATGAAAAGTTATGAGTAAACGATTGGGACTGAAGGCAAATTGTTTATTTCTGTTATAAAGAAAATAACGGGAGACTTTCTAAGTCAAAGCACAATCCATCACAGTCGACATGGTTTTATTAAGGGTAAATCATGTTTGAATGATTTCTTAACTTTTTTAAAAAATGCGACAAACAAGGCGAACAAATGGGATCTGAATGATGTATTATATCTGGACTTCCAGAAGGCAATGCATAAAGTGCCTGACAAAAGATTAAGATCAAATACAAGAGCACATGGTGTTAGGAAAATTTATTTGCTTGGAGAAAGTATTGGTTAACCAATAAAAAACCATGATATGGAAGTGCTGGCTTTGGACTGGGTTGGAGAAGGTCAAAAACATGACAAAGCACCAGGTTATAGTCCAACGGGTTTATTTAAAAACACAAGCTTCCATAGCGCTGCTCCTTCATCAGGTGTTGGAGAGAGAAGACCTTAGAAACAGAATTTATGAGGAAAGATCAAAGGGTTGTACAACTCATGTGCATGAATTAAACACATCAAAAATGGCTCCTAAATCATTAATCCATTAGAATGGAGATGAAGGTTTTGATTGATTAATCTGCAAATCCGAGAATTTATTCCAAATAACTGCCTCGAGACATCTTCAGGTATTATCGATGTAAAGGAGGTGACCCCTCTGGTCAGGCAATGTATTTTACAGTGAGGTCTTGTTTGGAGTCTGTCTGTGTCTTCATCTGGATTCAGTCTGGGTTCATTTCCAAAGTAAGAGTTTATAAAATACCGCATTAACTGACTGTATACAAATTGTATATTTTTTGACAAAATATAATATATCTGCAACTACAAATCGACAAATGCAAATTCACCCCAGATTCATGGGTGCGCGTGTGTGTGCATGTGCATTTGTGTACACGCGGATATATGTGTTGCAGGGGAGGTGGAGTGTCTGCGTGAGGGGGAGAGAGACAGGGTGTGCATACGTGTGAGAGAGGGGAATGTGTGCGTATGCATGTGAGAGAGGGGGGATGTGTTTATGTGCGGGGAGGAGATGGAGAGAGTGCATGGGTGTATTTAAGGGGGAGAGCGAGAGGATGCATGTATCCTTGTTAAAACACAGACAGATTTGGCAGATTCACTTCTCCACACACACTCACACCATAATTTCAGAGCTTCCCCTCTCTGCAGCCTCTGCTCCATTTGTTGTTTATGTTACAGACCCAGATGCTGTTACTACACTCCCCTTGCTCCATCCAGAGTTGGTTCACAAAATCCTCAAGTCTCCCTGAATGCCCGAGGTAGCTGACAGCACAGCCTCCAGCAAACCATCCCCAGCTCCTCCACTAACTTTTCAGTAACAGGAGTCAGTCAGAACCCCTCAGCTACAAGTTAGACGCCTAGTCCTTTACGATAATACCCGAGGGGCTTCCTCATGTTACTGGCCTCACGATCATCTGAGAGGGACAAACAGGGTTTCAGTGGGCAGGCACAGACCAAGTTTCAAAGGCATGTCTCAAAGCTTCTGGACCCCACTGCACAGCATGGAGCAACAGCCCGCCACATACCATTTCATTGTTTCTGAGCTTCTCAATACCAACACTCGATACATTCGGGACCAAAAAAACAACTCCCGGGAAAGGTACAGAAAAACAAACAATTAATTAACTGATAACATGTTGTGAAAATATGGATAAGGAGACAGGGGAGTGGGAATAATTGGAGAAGTGAGACAATAGTGGGTCCATTCACAAGAATGGAAACATTCATTCTTGCCAGATTCTTGTAAAATTATTGCCAGATCAGTTGAAATGGTTAGTTACTTCAAATTGTGAATCTGCCTCACAGAACCATCCCAGACACCATAATGTGGGACAAGGGAGCAGCCAGAATGGAGAGCTGTGCAGACCATGCAAGTGGACTACTCTATAAACTCGAATACCTGCCCGGCATGGGATTTTTGCAAATCTTTGCCAGTATATTGCTACTATACGTGCACTGCATAAAAGTCTTGCACAGGAAGATTTGCAACCCATGCAGTGAGTGACAAATGTATGGTTCTGTATCTCCACTGCACCAGTATAAGGCAAGAGATTTTGTGTGTGCATGTGTGTATGTGGGTGTGGATGTGTGTGTGTGTGTGTGTGTGTGTATTGGCGACAGTAGATATGACAATTGTTGTTTGAGAGAGAACAGACATGGAGGAAACCAGATTAAATGTGAACAACTGACAGGGGCTTGTGTAATTAACAGAGGGAGACTGAGAACAGTGTCATAGACAGAGGTGACGACGTGCTTGTTAATATTAAGGGAAAGGCATTGCCAGAACCAAAAAACAATATAAACCAATCCATAAAGGAATGGTGGGATTTTTGTCTGCATTTAGATACAAGCCATGGAGTATGGGACTCAAATTTGCTTTGGCAGATTTGAAGGTTGGAGAATCATCAGCAGATCATTGGCTTCATTAAGACTGTATTTCATAGCTCAAAGTTAAAATAGCAGGTGGGATGAACCAGTGAAGTATATTCTGCAGGTGTTGATAGTTAAAATTAGAAATGGTCAGGATATGGTGTCTGTAATCAGTTCGTGGTTAAAGGGATCACCATCGATGTGATTCATCTGTTTCAGCCTCAGTTATTGATCAGGGGTGAGACAGAGTCAGAGGAAGGAAATTGAATTTGTCCCCAGAACAGAAGATAGTGACCTCCAAGCTTTCAATATTTAAATAGCAAGGGCAATGATACAATGAATCCTGGTTCATAACTGAAACTGAGTAGTTCACCCCACAAGGCACAGTGTCAGAACTAAAGAAGGAGAGAAAGTATGAAACAAGTTCACTGTTGTTGTTCCTGGTGGTTTGGATAGGGAATGTTTACAGAGTAGAGTAATTGAAAAGAACAGTAATAAAGTCGCACATGGTTAATGCAAATAATAAATGGACAGTGAAACTTACCAGGGACACCAACAATAGCCAGGATAGGATAATAAATACATTGAATAGTGTAAAGTGCATATTTGATCCACGGTCATAATGGACACCAATAATATGTAGAAAGAATTGAAACATAACCAGATAAACTCCTGTCCATTGTTGGAACATTCCAGTTTGATGTTCTCAGATTCTGTTTTCTCCACCCCTTCTCTCTGGAGCTGCTGATCCCTGTTAGTGCTGTCCGTGTTGATCCCACTCATACCATGGGATAACATATTGAACAGAGTCCACATATCATTAAAAGATGGAAACCCTCCACTCGGTTAATTATAATCCACTGAGACTGACATTAATCACAATCACCAAACAAACAGATTCAGTTAACCACTGACATACATCATGTTACATATCACAATGAAAGGGAAAATCTACTCAGTTTGAATGGAATGGATAAGGTTTGCTGAGGAATCGATTATGAATCTTTCACTCTTTTTAATCTTTCTCCCCTGTATGTGGGAGTATTGCCGGAACATTGTTGGATTGTACATGTTTTGCCCTGTTTCTTTAGGGAACAGGGGTAAAATAACAGTCCGGCTGCGGGGAGGTTTCTACATACCTTTCTGTAATGCTGCTCCTAGTTTGAAATGCCCTGTTATCAAGTTCTTGCATAACATTGAGATATCATTCAGAGCATTGAAACTGCTGCTCAGAAAGAGGGAAAAACAGGAGGCAGTCACTCAACTGTTCGAGACTGGAATACAGGAATAGGAGGCAGTCATTCAACTGCTCGAGATTGGGATACAGGAACAGGAGGCAGTCATTCAACTGCTCGAGACTGGGACACAGGAACAGGAGGCAGTCATTCAACTGTTCGAGACTGAGACACAGGAACAGGAGGCAGTCATTCAACTGCTCGAGATTGGGATACAGGAATAGGAGGCAGTCATTCAACTGCTCAAGACTGGGACACAGGAACAGGAGGCAGTCATTCAACTGCTTGAGACTGGTATACAGGAACAGGAGGGAGTCACTCAACTGCTCGAGACTGGGACACACAAACAGGAGGGAGTCATTCAACTGTTCGAGACTGGGACACAGGGACAGGAGGCAGTCACTCAACTGCTCGAGACTGGGACACAGGAACAGGAGGCAGCCATTCAACTGTTCGAGACTGGGACACAGGAACAGGAGGGTGTCATTCAACTGCTCAATACTGGGACACAGGAACAGGAGGCAGTCAATCAACTGCTTCAGACTGGGACACAGGAACAGGAGGCAGTCAATCAACTGCTTGAGACTGGGACACAGGAACAGGAGGCAGTCAATCAACTGCTTGAGACTGGGATACAGGAACAGGAGGCAGTCAATCAACTGCTCGATACTGGGATACAGGAACAGGAGGCAGTCACTCAACTGCTGGCGACTGAGACAGGGGGAAATCTGGGAGCGAGTGAGGTGCCAGGATCCTGTTACACAGGAACACAAGGATGTGAAACAATCCCCATCAGTATAGGTCACTGGGAGAGAAGGGGAATTGTCTTGTTTCTGACAGAAATATCTGAATAAGTTGCATGAGCCAGCCATTCAATCCTGCTCTAACATTCTCCAAAACCATGGCTAATCTGATTGTGATTTCCTCATTCCATTTTACAGAGATTCCCCTCTCTGCAGTCTCTCTCCATTCGTTGTTCATGTTGCAGACCTAGATGCTCTAACTGCAACCCCCATGACCCAGCCAGAGTAGGTCACCAAAACCTCTAGCGTTCCTGAAAGGCCCACAGCAGCTTAAAGCACAGTCTCCAGGAAACCGTCCCCAACATTTCCACGAATGTACCAAAATTAGAATTAAGTCAAATGTCACTCAAATGCAAGTAGGAAGCCTGGTCTGAATCAATAACAGTTGAGGGGATTACTCATGTTAGTGAGCACACATCAGCAGCGAGTCATGAACACAGGCGTTCAATGGATTGGCACAGAGCAAGTTACAAAGATGTGCCTGGCAACTACTGAAACCCCACTGTCCAATATGGAGCACAAGGCAGGATACTGGGAAGTCAAAGAAAATGCAAGCTATGCATTTTGAACATTGTTTCTAAGCTTCTTAATGTTGGAAGCTAATGCTCTTGGTGAGCAACATTCAAGGCAAGAGGAAGATATGGGACAGTTATTCACATTAAAACTGGACAATTAAAACTGAATATTAGGGTTTAAATACCAACAGTTTAAATAGCAACAAATAGGAGAGATTTGGGAAATAGGCAGAGAGAGACTCAGATAGTCTCTCTCTCTGGGAGGATGTGTTCACAGGTTTCAGAATGCTGAAGTGAAGATATTTGCATAGCATCTCACAAAATAAACTGGTATTTCCGGGAATGAATACTTAATGGTATATTGGTGTGAGGTCAGACAGAGTCATAGAGTCTTGGAGATATTCAAAGTTTGTGCGAAGATTTGTAGCTCGGGTACTCGTTGCTGTGGTTCTGTTCGCCGAGCTGGAAGTTTTTGTTGCAAACGTTTCGTCCCCTGGCTAGGCGACATCATCAGTGCTTGGGAGCCTCCTGCGAAGCGCTTCTTTGATGTTTCCTCCGGTGTTTATATTCTCCGTTTGGTGTTCTCTGTACCAACAGCCACGCTCAGACAACAACTCACCAGAATGAAGGACCCGATACCCAACATGAGCAAGACGAATGTAGTGTACAAAATACCATGCAAGGACTGCACTAAACACTATATAGGACAAACAGGAAGACAGCGAACAATCCGCATACATGAACATCAACTAGCCACGAAACGACACGACCAGCTATCCTTAGTAGCCACACACGCAGACAACAAGCAACATGAATTTGACTGGGACAACACTACTATCATAGGGCAAGCCAGACAGAGAACAGCCAGGGAATTCCTAGAGGCATGGCATTCATCCATAAACTCCATCAACAAACACATCGACCTGGACCCAATACACCAACCACTACAGCGGACAGCTGAAACTGACAACCGGAAGTGGCATGGACAGACCACTATAAACACCGGAGGAAACATCAAAGAAGCGCTTCGCAGGAGGCTCCCAAGCACTGATGATGTCGCCTAGCCAGGGGACGAACCGTTTGCAACAAAAACTTCCAGCTCGGCGAACAGAACCACAGCTTGGAGATATGCAGCATGGAAACAGACCCTTCAGTCTAACTCGTCCATGCCGATCAAATATCCCAAATTAAACGAGTCCTATTTGCCAAATTTGACCCATATCAATGCAAACCCATCCTCTTCATGTACCCATTAAAATGTCTTTTAAATGTTGTAAGTGTAACAGCCTCCACCGCCTCCACTGGTAGCTCATTCCACACATGCACCGCCCTCTGTTGGAAAAAGATGCTCCTGAGGTCATTTTTAAATCTTATCCCTCTCACCGGAAATCCATGCCCTCTAGTTTTGGGGAAGAGACCTTGGTGATTCATCTTATACATGCCCGTCACGCTCCAGGAAAAATCACCCCAACCTACTCATCCTCGTGCTACAGCTCAAATCCTGGCAACATCCTTATAAATCTTTTCTGACTCCCTTCAAGATTCACAATATCTTTCCAATAGGAGGGAAACGAGAATTTAATGCAGTACTGCAAAAGTGGCCAAACTAGGTGTTGTACAGCAGCAACGTGACCTCCCAATTCATACAGTGAAAACACTGGCCAGTAAAAGCAAGCATACCAAATGCCTTCTTCACTATCCTACCTACCTGCGATTCTAGTTTCAACATACTATGAACCTGGATTCCAAGGTCTCTTTGATCAGGAACACCACACAGGACCTTACCATTAAATGTATACGTCCTGCCCTGATTTGCATTTCCAAAATGCAGCATCTCACATTTATCTAGATTAAACACCATTTGCCACGCTTCAGCCCATCAGGTCATCTGCCCATCTTTTCAAGATCCCATTGTACTCTGAGGTAAACCTTCTTTGCTGTCCACTAAACTATCAATTTTTGTGTCATCTGCAAACTTACCGACTACCGTTGCTATGTTCATTTCCAAATGATTTATATAAATCATGAAAAGCAGTGGACCCAGCACTGACCTTGTCACAGACCTTCTGTTGGAAAAGCAACCCTTCACCACCACCTTCTGTCTCCTACCTTCGAGCCAATGTTGCATCCACATCGCTAGTTATCACTGTATTCCATGTGAACTAAACTTGTTAACCAGTCTGCCATGTGGAAAGTTGTCAAATGTCTGACTGAAGTCCATATCAACAAGGTGCACCTCTTGGCCTCAATGAATCCTCTTAGTCACTTCTTCAAAAATCTCAGTCAATTTAATGAGACACGATTCCCCATGCTTCAAGCCATGTTGCCTATCCCTTATCAGTCCTTGCCATTCAAAATACATGCAAACCTTGTGCCTCATAATCCTCACCAACACTTTGTCCTCCACTGACATCAGCATCACCGGCTTTTCCTTACCATCCTTCTTAAATGGTTTTAGTAATTGCACCAAGTTAGCAAACCTCCTGTCTTCCGGTACCTCACCTGTGACAATTGACAATACAAATATCTCAGCAAGGGGCCCAGCAATCACTTCCCTCGCTCCCACAGAGTTATAGGGTACACGTGATCAGGTCCTGGGGATTTTCCCACCTTTACAGGCTTTGCGAAGTCCAGCATCTCCTCCTCTGTAATGCAGATACTTTTCACGATACCATTGTTTATTTCCAAAGTTCTCTGGCTTCCATATCCTTCGGCACAGTCAAAATGCTTATTCAGTGTCGCCTCCATCTCCTGTGGTTTCGCACATTGGCAGCTTTGCTAATCGTTAAGTGGCCCAAAACCCTCCCGAGATACTCTTTTCTCCTTAATGTATGTGTAGAGTACATTTGGATTCTCCTTAACCCTATTTGCTAAAACGATCTCATGTCCCCATCATGGCCTCCTTATTTCATGCTTAAGTATACTCCTACTGACCTTAAACTCATTGGAAATTGACTTTAAATATGGAATTAAGAGGCTAATGACGATGATGAATACATTTTCGATTTTTGGAAAAATCCATCTGGTTCTCTGATCTTCTTGAAGGAATTAAACTGCCATCCTCACCTGTCCTTGGTAACATGTGACTCCTGACTGACAATAACATGTTTGACTCTGAACTGCCCACTGGGCAATTAGTGATGGGCAACCAGTGATACCCTCATCCCGTGAACGAATAATGAAAAAACCTCGATTCCTCCTCTCTATACCAGACATATGTTTCCCTCTTATCCGTGACCAGACTCTCAATTTCTCCAGTACTCCAGCATTCCTTACACCTACCAGCCTTATCATAAATCCAAACAGTGATATACTGTGTCTGGCACTTGACATCTCATTTTTGAAGATTTCCCTCTTCTCAGTTGGCCCCTTATCTGCGAATATCTGTCCCAAGCCAGTTTGGTAGTTAGATTCATAGAGTCATAGAGATGTACAGCATGCAAACAGACACTTCGGTCCAACCCGTCCATGCCAACCAGATATCCCAACCCAATCAAGTCCCACCTGTCAGCATCCGACCCATATCCCTCCAAACCCTTCCTATTCATATACCTATCCAAATTCCTCTTAAATGTTGCAATTGTACCAGCCTCCACCACATCCTCTGGCAGCTCATTCCATACATGTACCACCCTCTGCGTGAAAACGTTGCCCCTTAGGTCTCTTTTATATCTTTTCCCTCTCACCCTAATCCTATGCACTCTAGTTCTGGACTCCCCCACCTCAGGGAAAGACTTTTGTCTATTTATCCTATCCATGCCCCTCATAATTTTGTGAACCTCTATAAGGTCACACCTCAGCCTTCGACGCTCCAGGGAAAACAGCCCCAGCCTGTTCAGCCTCTCCCTGTAGCTCAGATCCTCCAACCCTGGCAACATCCTTGTAAATCTATTCTGAACCCTTTCAAGTTTCACAACATCTTTCCGATAGGAAGGAGACCAAAATTACATGCAGTATTCCAATAGTGGCCTAACCAATGTCCTGTACAGTGCAACATGACCTCCCTACTCCTGTACTCAATACTCTGACCAATAAAGGAAAGCATACCAAACACCTTCCTCACTATCCTATCTACCTGCGACTCCAACGTCTCTTTGTTCAGCAACACTCCCTAGGACCTTATCATTAAGTGTATAAGTCCTGTTAAAATTTGCTTTCATAAAATGCATCACCTCGCATTTATCTGAACTAAACTCCATCTGCCACTTCTCAGACCATTGGCCCATCTGGTCAAAATCCTGTTGTAATCTGAGGTTACCTTCTTTGCTGTCCACTACACCTCCAATTTTGGTGTCGTCTGCAAACTTACTATCAGTACCTCTTATGCTCGCATCCAAATCATTTATGTAAATGACAAAAAGTAGAGGGCCCAGCACCGATCCTTGTGGCACTCCACTGGTCACAGGCCTCCAGTCTTAAAAACAACCCTCCACCACCACGCTCTGTCTTCTACCTTTGAGCCAGTTCTGTGTCCAAATGGTTAGTTCTCCCTGTATTCCATGAGATCTAACCTTGCTAATCAGTTTCCCCTGGGGAACCTTTTCGAAAGCATTACTGAAGTCCATATAGATCACATCTACTGCTCTGCCCTCATCAATGTTCTTTGCTATTCATCAAAAAACTCAATCAAGTTTGTGAGACATGATTTCCCACGCACAAAGCCATGTTGACTATCCCAAATCAGTCCTTGTCTTTCCAAATTCATGTACATTCTGTCCCTCAGGATTCCCTCCAACAAGGGATTCCCACCACCGAGGTCAGGCACACTGGTCTATAATTCCCTGGCTTGTCCTTACCTCCTTTCTTAAACAGTGGCATTACGTTTGCCAACCTCCAGTCTTCTGGCACCTCACCTGCGACTATCGATGATACAAGTATCTCAGCAAGGGGCCCAGCAATCACTTCTCTAGTTTCCCACAGAGTTCTCGGGTGCACCTGTTCAGGTCCTGGGGATTTTTCCACCTTTAACTGTTTCAAGATATTCAGCACTCCCTCCTCTGGAATCTGAACATTTTGCAAGATGTCACCATCTATTTCCCTACAGTCTATATCTTCCATATCCTTTTCCACAGTAAATACTGAGGCAATATATTCATTTCGTATCTCCCCCATTTTCTGTGGCTCCATACAAAGGCCACCTTGCTGATCTTTGAGGGCCCTATTCTTTCCCTAGTTACCCTTTTGTCCTTAATATATTTGTAAAACCCTTTTGGATTCTCCTTAATTCTATTTGCCAAAGCTATCTCATGTCCCCGTTTTGTGCTCCTGATTTCCCTCTTAAGTATACTTCTACTTTCTTTGTACTCTTCTAAGGATTCACTCGATCTATCCTGTCTGTATTTGACATATGCTTCCTTCTTTGTCTTAACCAAACTCTCAATTTCTTAAGTCATCCAGCATTCCCTATAGTTACCAGCCTTCCCTTTCACCCTGACAGGAATATACTTTCTCTGGATTCATGTTATCTCATTTCTGAAGGCTTCCCATTTTCCAGTTGCCCTATAAATGCGAACATCTGCCTCTAATTAGCTTTTGAAAGTTCTTGCCGAATACCGTTAAAATTGGCCTTTCTCCAATTTAGAACTTCAACTTTTAGATCTGGTCTATCCTTTTCCATCACTATTATAAAACGAATAGAATTATGGTCACTGGCCCCAAAGTGCTCCCCCACTGACCCCTCAGTCACCTGTCCTGCATTATCTACCAAGAGTAGGTCAAATGTTGCACCTTCTCTAGTAGGTACATCCACATACTAAATTAGAAAATTGTCTTGTAAACACGTAAGAAATTTATGTCCATCTCAACCTTAAACACTATGGCAGTCCCTGTCATTGTTTGGAAAGTTAAAATCCCCTACCATAACCACCCTATTATTCTTAGAGATAGCTGTGATCTCCTTACAAGTTTGTTTCTCAATTTCCTTCTGACTATTGGGGGTTCTATAATACAATCCCAATAAGGTGATCATCCCTTTCTTATTTCTCAGTTCCATCCAAATAACCTCCCTGGATGTATCCCTGGAAATATCCCCCCTTAGCACAGCTGCAATGCTATCCCTTATCAAAAATGCCAGTCCCCCTCCTCTTTGCCTCCCTTTCTATCCTTCCTGTAGCATTTGTATCCTGGAACATTCAGCTGCCAGTCCTGCCATGTTTCCGTAATTGCTATGATATCCCAGTCCCATGTTCCTAACCATGCCCTGTGTTAATTTGCCTCCCCTGTTAGGCCCCTTGCATTGAAATAAATGCAGTTTAATTTATTAGTCCTACCTTGGCCGTTCTAGAAAATTTCCCTGCCAGTATATTAGTCCCCTTCCAATTTAGGTGCAATCCGTCCTTCTTGCACAGGTCACTTCTATCCCAAAAGAGATTCCAATGATCCAAAAATGTGAATCCTTTTCCCATACATCAGCTCCTCAGCCATGCATTCATTTGCTCTATCCTCCTATTCCTGCCCTCAATAGCTCGTAGCACTGGGAGTAATCCAGATATTACTACCCTTGAGGACCTCCTTTCTAAAATTCTACCTAACTCTCTGTAATCTCCCGTCAGAGTCTCAACCTTTTCCCTTCCAATGTCGTTGGGTTCAATGTGGACAATTAACTCCTGCTGGCCCCTCTCCCCCATGAGAACATTCTGCACCCTCTCTGAGACATCCTTGATCCTGGCACCAGGGAAACAACACACCATTCTGCTTTTTCTCTGCTGGCCACAGAAATGTCTGTCTGTACCTCTGACTACAGAATCCCCTAACACAATTGATCTCTTGCAAACCGACATACCCCTCGTTGCATTCAAGCCAGTCTCAATACCAGAAACTTGGCTGTTTGTGCTTTGTTCCCCTGAAAATCCATCACCCCGACATTTTCCAAAACAGCATAGCTGTTTGAAATGGGTATATCCACAAAAGACTCCTGCTCTAACTGCCTACCTCTCTTACCCTTCCTGGAGTTAACCCATCGATGTGACTGTATCTGAGACTTTCCCTGCTGGTATCATCAAAATTGGCCTTCCTCCAATTTAGAACATTATCTTTTAGACCCACCTACAGCAGCACTAACAATAGGGCCACCCACTCCAACCCATCGATGTGACTGTATCTGAGACTTTCCCTGCTGGTATCATCAAAATTGGCCTTCCTCCAATTTAGAACATTATCTTTTAGACCCAGATCATTCTTTTCCATCTCTATTTTAAAACTAATAGAATTATAATTATTTGTCCCAATGTGCTTGCCCACTGATACCTCAGTCACCTGCCCTGCCTTATTTCCCAAGCGTAGGTCATGTTTAGCTCGTTGTCTGTGATGGAGAGTATTGGATAAGCAACTGCAGCTTTGCAACTGTGAGTGGGGTCAGCAGTATATTCGACTCATTAGATTGAATCTAACAATAATTCGTCTCCTAGCCATTTTCACTGAGTGTGACAGAGGGATCGACTGCACAAAGCCGAGCTAGTTTCCTGGTGCTATCTTATCAAACTTTTCTCATTTACCCCGACCCCATGGTGTCCCTCTCATTCAATGCCAGCCCAAATCTCCCACCCATCATGGCTGGAGGTACTCACCATCACCCAGATACTCCTGGGTATTCCGTGATCCCTGGCACTGGTGCCATCTTTAAAAGGCCAATGGGCACACGGTTGAGCTTTCTCAGTTTGGTGCTGCCCTGCACAGTTTACCCCGAGTATGGTAGATAAGGGAAATTACACCACGGTTTGTCGACAGGGACACGGAGGTCCTGGTGGATGGGCGAGTACAGAGGGGGGCCTTTCTCTTCCCAGAGAGGACCACACCACCAGACCCACCGAGCATGGTCTGAGCTCTCCATCCAGCTCAGTGCAGTATCTGCGGTCTGAAGAAATGCCCAGCAATAAAGGACAAGCATCAATAACCTTCCCCACTCTGTCAGGGTAAGGGTTACTGTAGTCTCTCTGCTCCCTCACACTCACTGTATATCTGTTTCAGCAGCGACCCAGAGCAAGGCTTATGCTTCACCACTCTCACTGTTGCATGCAGCACCTTCCCCCGCCTCTCTCTCTCTCTCTCGCCCTCTTTCTCTCTTCCCATTATTCCCCCACTCCGACACTAATAACACTGCATGGATACAATACTGTGGACTGACTCCCTCCAAACACCTCACCATGTCTCCCCCCACCTACAGCAGCACTAACAATAGGGCCACCCACTCCTACCCTCACTCACTCCCTCCCTCCCCTTCTCCCATTCCAGGAGAAACAGCCTGAAATAGGACAGAAAGGCCAAGCCGAGTGATGGAGTGCCCGATATCCATTCCCTTCCCCCCTCCCCCCGCCATGTCGGGAGGACCCTGGTAGGAGCCGGAGAGGACCGGGATGCCTCATGTGGAGATTCGGAAACATCCACATCCCACCGACCGAGTAAGGAGCAATGTTCACTGAAGGGCAATTCTCACTTTAAATCCACTGGCAGTTTCCTCTGGCACAACTTAGAAGCTGTGGCCCTGATGCCATCTCCATTTTGTGTTGAGCTGGTAGAAATAGAATCCCCACGGTTTCGGTTGGCATGAGGGTCGGCTCACAACACACCATCTCTACTACCTCCCAGGAAGCGAACACGGAGACTCCCTCCTCCTGTAAACAGCTCAGATACTGACACTAATTTATGAGATTTACCGCTACCCCCACTTGTCCTGACATCTTCGATAATCTGTGCTCATACATCCAGCACCGTCTGCTCTTGCACCTCCTTTATAACGATACAGTCAGTTTAATGTTGCCTTTCAATGTCCTACCTACCAAAGAGCATCATCTCACACTGTTCTGCTTTGATCGGCATCTGCCATACACCTGAACACTCCACCAAAATATAACTTTCCTGTTGGAGTTCCACACCGTCCTCAACAATTCTTCCAGGTTTGATATCTGCAAACATTGAAGTTGTCCTACAGTCACACTCCACACAGAAATACTGACACACACCAGACAGAATGACTGAAATATTGACAAGGTTACCATGGACCGAGAGAAATACTGACACACTCTCCAGTCTTTGTAGTGTCAATGAATAGCGAGTGCCTCTATGTGTGTGTATTCGTGTGTGTATCTGTGTGTGGCGAGTCTGGCAGTTTCTGTGGTGTTTAAAGTGATGTAATGTCCCCCGACATGAGTTCTGAGTGAGGGCCACTTGATCCAAAACGTCAACTTTCATTTCTGTCCAAAGATGTTTCCAGAACTGCTGGGCTTTCTGTTGTTGTCAATCTCTGTTGCACTCCAAACCCCATTCCCCACCTCCCACGTCACTGTAATCGTGGTGGTAAAGTGTGTAAAACATCAGGGATTCAGTTTGGGAGGGGGAGAGGGAGGGCAGTAGCTCACAGCACAATCCAATCTAAATTTTGATTGCACCAAACACACACACCACACACATCACACACACAAACACATTAGGTTGCTGTGGACAGGATTGTCATTGGACTGAAGCCCTCAGAGTGGAACATTTTCATGTGCACAAATGTCTGCTCTCCTTCTCTAATGTGGAAACGGTTTGTCACTGAGTAGTATTTCCAACACACAGTGTACTCATTAAAGCATATTTCCATTGCAACTATATCCAAGCAAATCCGCGTGAGCCACATTGCAAGGCGATGAGATTAATTTAAATGCACTTCCTGTAACTTGCAATTTTTAATGTCTTACTCTTACAAGTAACCTTATACGTGAAAAAGATTTGATAAGACCTAAACCAGACCAGCTGAGTGTGACATTGTATTACTTCATACAAAAGAGGGAAAGGGGAAGGAAGAGAGTGTGGTTTTGACCCCGTTTCAGTGATTCACACCAAAAACAAGAGTTCCCATTGCACATAGGTGCAGAGACAGAGATCCACACACTAATGCAGGAACACATGTTACAGCACAGAGAGATAGACATGGACACAGTGGTACACAGCGACATATATAGACACACTGGAATATACAAACACAAACAGAAACATGCAGATACATACATGGACATACAAACACACATTGACTCATCGCGTTATACAGGTTATTTGCAAACATACCTATCGGCTCATACAGTCCATGCTGACAATAATTCCAAACTAAACTAGTCCCATCTGCCTGCGCTTGGTCCAGATTTGTCCAAACATTCGCTTGTTCTTCTACTTAATCAAATGCATTTTAAATGCTGTAACTTTACCCACAATCCATCACTTCCTCGGGATATTCATTCCCTTCCCGAACCACATGCTGTGTAAAAAAAACACCTCACAGGTCCTGATCAGGTGGACCCAATAACTCTGTAGGAAGCTAAGGAAATGATTGCAGGGCCCCTTGCTGAGATGTTGTTATCATCAATAGCCACAGGTGAGATGCTGGAAGTCATGAGTTTGACTAAAGTTGTCCTATTAAACAAAATGAAAAGGAAGAGCTTGGGAACTATAGATTGGTGAGCCTGACATCAGTGGCAGGCACGTTGTTGGAGGGAATCATGAGGTACAGGAATACATATATTTGGAAAGACAAGGACCGATTAGGGATAGGCAAATGTGAGGACTGCAAATGCTGGAGACGAGAGTCTAGATTAGACTGGTGCTGGAAAAGCACAGCAGGTCAGGCAGCATCTGAGGAGCAGGAAAAATCGACGTTTTGGCAAAAGCACTTTATCAAGATAGTCAAATGGGGTTGAGCCTGGATAATCATGCCTCACTAACTTGATTATTTTTTGTTGAGAAGTAACGGAGAGGATTGATGAGGGCTGGACGCTGGATGTGATCTCTATGGACTTCAGTTAGGCATTCGACAAGGTTCCGCATGGGAGACTGGTTAGCAAGGTTAGGTCACATGGAATACAGGGGGAATTAGCCAGTTGGATACAGAACTGGCTTAAAAGTAGAGGACAGCGGGTTGTGGTGGAGGGTTGTTTTTCAGACTGCAGGCCTGTGACTGGTGGAGTGCCACAAGGATCGGTGCTGGTTCTGCCACTTTTCATCATGTATGTAAATGATTTGGATATGAACATAGGAGGTATATTTCGTAAGTTTGCAGATGACACCAAAATTGGAGGTATAATAGCCAACAAATAAGGTTACCTCAGATTACGAAGGGATCTTGATCAGATGGGCCAATGGACCGAGGAGTGGCAGACAGAGCTTAATTCACATAAATGTGAGATGTTGCATATGAGAAAGGCAAATCAGGGCAGGACTTATACACTTAATGGTAAAGTAATGGGGAGTGTTGCTAAACAAAGTGACCTCAGAGTACAGGTTTATAGTTCCTTGAAAGTAGATTTGCAGGTAGATAGAATAGTGAAGAAAGTATTTGGTATGTTATTGGTCAGTGCATTGTGTATATGAGTTATGAGACTGGATTACGTATGTACAGGGCATGGGTTAGACCACTTTTAGAATGCTGTACGCAATTCTGATTTCCCTGCTGTAGGAAGGATGTTTTGAAACTTGAAAGGGTTCAGAAAGGGTTTAAAACGATGTTGCCAGGATTGGAGGTTTTGAGCTACAGGGCGAGGCTGAATAGGCTGAGGCTGTTTTCCCTGGAGCATCAGAGGATGAGGGTTGACGTTAGAGGTTATTAAAACCATGGGTGCAATGGTTAAAGTGAATAGCCAAGGTCTCTTCCCAAGACTAGATGGCAAAGGTTTAAGGTGAGATGGGAACGACATAAAAGAGATCCAATGGGCAACATCTTCATGTAGAGGGTCGTGTGTGTAATGAGCTGCCAGAGGAAGGTGTGGAGGCTGGTACAATGACAACATTTAGAAGGCATCTGGTTGGGCAGATGAATGGGAAGGGTTCAGATGGAAATGGGCCAAATGCTGGCAAATGAGAGAAGGTTAATTTTGGCTATATGGTCTGCATGGACACGTTGGACCAAAGGGTCTGTTTCCACGCTATACAGCTCTGTGACGCTACGTCTTTTGGATGTGAACACAGGAGATATAGATAATAAATTTGCAGGTGACACCAAAATTGGGGGTGTAGTGGACAATGAAGAAGGTTACCTCAGAGTAAAATGGGAACTTGATCAGATGGGCCAATGGACTGAGGAGTGGCAGATGGAGATATATTTAGATAAATGTGAGGTGCTGCATTTTGGAAAATCAAATCAGAGCAGGACGCATACACTTAATGGTAAAGTCCCGGGGAATGTTGCTGAACAAAGAGACCTTGGAGTACACGTTCATAGTTCCTTGAATGTAAAGTCACAGGTAGATAGGATAGTGAAGGTGTTTCGTATGCTTTCCTTTATTGCACTGTGTACAAGAGTTAGGAGGACATGTTGTGGTTGTAAAGGACATTGACTCGGCTACTTTTGGAATATTGTGTGCAATTCTGGTCTCATTCCTATTTGAAAGATGTTGTGAAGCTTGGAAGGGTTAAGAAAATATTTACATAGATGTTGCCAGGGCTGGAGGATTTGAGCTGTAGGGAGAGTCTAAATAGGCTAGGGCTGTTTTCTCTGAATCATCGGAGGCTGAGGGGTGAATTATACAGGTTCGTAAAATCATGAGAACCAGGCATAGGGTAAGTAGGCAATGTCTTTTCCCTGGATCTGGCGAGTCCACAACTAGACAGCATAGGTTTCGGGTGAGAGGGCAAATATTTAAAAGGGACCTCAGGGGCAATTTGTTTCTGCACAGAGGGTGGTGCACCTATGGAATGAGTTGCCAGAGGAAGTAGTAGAGGCTGCTCAACATAAATTGTAGATTTTAAAAGACTCCGGATGAGTATATGAATAGGAATGGTTCAGAGAGATATGGACAACGTGTTGGCAAATTTAACGAGAATAGGTTAAGATATCTGCTCGGCATGGACGAGTTGGACCAGAAGGTCTGTTTCTGCGCAGTACCTCTCTAAGACTCTATGTCTCTATAATGAAGGCCAGCAAGCGAAACACCTTCATAACCACCCTGCCTATACATGATGCAAACTTCAAAGAATTATGCCTGAAACCCTAGGTAGTTCTGTTCCACAACACTGCCATTGGCTCAACTTTTCATTGTATATGTGTTTTCTTTGTTTGTTTTACCAAAGTACAATACCTTGCATTTATCAACATTATACTCCATCTACCATGTTTTAGTCCAGTGAGTGATAGTACTGGGGAAGAAAGACTGGAAAGTAATCAGCTGTCTTGTATCATTTAATGATTCTAGGAAGAGGACAGTCACACATTAGAGATGGGAAACAATGATCGATGTTTGAGGCCAGAAAGTATGTGTTTTCTTTGTCTCTGGTGTTCAGTATTGATATCTATTCGAGATCCTTCATAGAGCAGAGTGTGTCTGCAGGATTTCATTCCCTCATATTGCAGATTACAGACAATAGCCATTTAAACTGGAACTAATAGCCAAGTATTTAAAGATGTTCAAAGTTTATCTCGAAAGTAGAACACATAAACTCGACATCCTACAATTGAGGCAAGTACCTTGCATTTTTTAAACAATGTTATTATTCTAACTGTGCTATTCAGTAAAGTGAACCAGATTTCAATGAATCCATACTGCACTGTAAGCTGTCACTTAAAATTTAAAATTTGGGCATGATTTAGGTCTTGTGTAATCGGTAGCGTCCCTACCTCTGATGCAGAGTTCTGGATTCTATTCCAATTCCTGAACTTGTCTGAACGTGTCCCTAACTCGAGACCAGTCTGGATTCAGGTGCAGAGATGTGTCACAGCATGTCAGAACAGGCTGATGAACAAACACACAGGAGAATAATGTTGGAAGTTTACAGGCTATTGTGGAGTGGTGGTAGTGTCCCTACCTCTGGTCGCAAAGCTCTGGGTTCAAATCCTACTAGAGCTGTTTTAAAATATGTTTGATCACATTGACTAAAATGAGCTTAGAATTGTGATTTGATCGAGGTTTCAGTATTGAATTTCAGAATTTAATCCCCGGATGACTGAAAGGACAGGCCCTGGGTTGGAGTCACATTTGTACCTTCTAGAAAGTTTATAAATTCATGAAGGGCATGGATGGGGTGAGTAGCCAAGATCTTTTCCCCACATACGGGGAGAACGTTGGTAAGTGGAGCTGAAATGCGCATCAGCCATGATTGAATGGCGGAGTGGACTCGATGGGCCGAATGGCCTTACTTCCACTCCTATCTCTTATGGTCTTATGGTCTTATTTGGAAGTCCAAAATTAGAAGGCATAGATTTAATGTGAGAGGGGAAAGATTTTAAAGGGAGCTCAGGTGCAACTTTTTCACTCAGAAAGTGGAGCGTGTATATGATGAACTGCTGGAGGAAGTGGTGGAGGTTGGTATAATTACAACTTTTAAAAGGCACCCAGATGGTTATGTTAATAGGAAGGATTTAGAACGATATGGACATATTGCTGGCAAATAGATCAGATTCCCTACAGTGTAGAAACAGGCCCAGTTGCCCAACAAGTCCACAACAACCCTCTTAAGAGTTACCCATCCAGAACCATCTACCCACATTCACCCCTGACTAATGCACCTGACACTATGTGCAATTTAACATGGCCAATTCACCCAATCTGCACATCTTTGAGCTGTGGGAGGAACCCAGCGCAGACACAGGGAGAATGTGCAAATTTCACACAGTCACCCTGGTACTATGAGGCAGCAGTGCTAACCACTGAGCCACCACACCGACCCAAATAGGGCATGATTAATTGAGGAAATCAGGTTGCATCGACGAGTTGGTCAAAAGTGTTTGTCTCTGCGCTGTACAACTCTAAGATTCGTTAAGCCATTTGATCAAGGTACCTGTGTAATATTCACTGCCCACTATGTAGCCAATCTTGTTTTCATCCACAATCTTTCTAACCACGCCTTCTATAATTCTCATCTGAATCATTTGTATAAATGTCAAACAAAAATGGATTGAGCACAAATCCCTGTGGAACACCACTGTGCACAGTGTCACAAAGCTGGTCCCTTTTCTCTGAAAGTTTCCTTTTCTCAAAATACTGTGTCCTTGAGTTTTTTCAGAGGGGTCGTAAGTAGTAGCTCCTGGCTCCAAGGTGACTGGTTTGGTCCAGAGATTAAACGGTGTTGTGATTAAAGGTATAATGAAAGGGGAGTGGTCAGCTCTCTCGGTGAGCTGTTCAGCCCAGAAACAGTTTGGAGTTCAGCTGTGTGGCCAGGCTCTCTCTCTCTCTCTCTCTGTCTTTCTGGCCTTCTAACTTCAACCGGTAAGCATATGTTCCATTTTTACAGTATTTAAGGGGGGTTTGCTTATTGGGACTGTTGTGTACATCGTAACAGCTAATTAAGTCTAGTTTGAATAAACTGAATTCTGTAGGGGTTCTTTATTCTGTTCTTTGTGTGTCATTGTGTAATTTTGTGAATTATTTTTTGTCTATTTTAAAACCTGATAGTCAACCTAGCCAGGTTACTCTGGGTAATTTTCACTGTGCACTTACTGAAACAAATTGCCTGCTTAGAATGTTTTGAGTGAGCTGGCCTAGTCCATAATAACAGGCCTCCAGTCTGAAAAACAATAATGCTATCTCCTGCTCTTAGGCAAACACACACACACACACATACACAGACCCACATGCACACACGCACAGACACACACTCAGAGATACAGACGCATACACAGAGACACACAGGCAGACAGACACACACACAAACACACGCACACACTCAGACACATGCACAAAGACACACATACGTACAGAGACATACATACACAGATACACACACACAAAGACACGCACACAGAATCACACAGACACATGCACACGCACAGACACACACAGAGACAACAAATGCACACAGATACACACGGACACACAAAGAGAGACACACACAGACATATACACACACGCTCAGACACACATATACACTCACAGACACATTAGTGTATTTAGGATATAACGAGATAAGTTATATTCAAGATGGGATCAAGGCTTGTTGTGAGAAGAAAGGAGAATTGGCTTCAAAAAACATGTCAGCCATGACTAATAGCTCAGTAGACTGGATGGGCCAAATGGCCTTTTCTTCTGCTTTTTTTACGGTCTACAGTATATGCGTTTGTCTGTGTTTGTGCGTACACTTGTATGTGCATGTGTCTGTGTGTGTGTCTGTGTTTTTGTGTCTGTGTCTTTGTGTTTTTGAGTGTATCTGTGTGTGCAAGTCTGTGTGTGTGTTTGAGTGTGTCTGTGTGTGCTTGTCTGTGTATGTATCTGTATGTGTGTGTGTGTGTGTGTGTGTGTTTGTGCCCCTGAGTATTTTTAGAAATGGAAATATCAATGTACATTTTTGTAATTTCTATTCCGTTTGGCATTCACCTGTCCATCATAGTTCGAGGAACTTTGTTTTCCGCATGCATTTGTTATTTTAACACATGAAGGAAATCAACCTGACCTCTTCCGAGGATGACCCTGACCCAATGTGAGACCTATATCATTGGCCATATCATCAACCTGATTACACCGATAATTTGCTGTGACCAATGGAGGAGTGGCAGTAGAAAAGAAAACAGTTACCAAATAACCCAAGGAAATCTGGAGCAGTGAGTCTGGCATCAGTGGTGGGTGAGTTGTTGGAGGGGATTCTGGGGGATAGCCAATTGCATGCATTTTCAAAGGGAAGGATTGATTGGTGATAGTCACCATGGCTTTTTGCATGAGAAATCGTGTCGCACTAATTTGACTGAGTTTGTTAAAGAGGTTACAAGCAGATTTGTGAAGGCAGTGTTGTAGATTTTTTCCATACAGACTGGAACAAGGTGTTCGACAGAATTCTGCATATTAGGCAAGTTAGTAAGATTAGGTCACATGGTAACCAGCGCACCCAAGCCAATTGAATACAAAATTTGATTGAAGGGAGGAGACAGAGGTTGGTCGAGAATTGCTTTTCAGACTGGAGGCCTGTTTTAATGTATGAGGGGAAATATTTTAGAGGGAACTTAGACGCAATGTTTTCATATAAGGGGAGGTGTCCATATGGAATTATCTGCCAGAGGAAGTGGTGGAGTCTGGCATCTTGATGGGTATGTGAATAAAGAGGTTTAGAGGAATATGAGCTAAATGCTGCCAAATCAGACTCGATCTTAATCGGATGTCTGGTCAGCACTTACACATTTGCATGCTATATGACTTTATAAGAGGGATGAGCAGAAATTCGAAACAGGCATTTCAAGTGAGAATTCTCTTCCCCAAAAGTTTGAGATGTCTCCTTGTTTACATTTATTCAACGCTGAGTTAGTTAAATGTTGGACAGAGAAGTGATTCATCGATAATGGCACACAGACAGGAAAGTGGAGCTGAGACCACAACCTGGTCAACCACAATCTTAGTCCCTGGTACAGAAGTCTCAAAGTATCTAATGACCCATTTCTGCTCCTCAGTTCCATGTTTCTGTGTTCCATTAAGCCCATCAAACCTGCTGGACAGCAGCAGTTAGAGGCTACTTACTCCTATCATCTGTTGCACAGAAACAGAGGAGACCATTCAGCTGCTCAAAACTGTCAAACCCAGTTTGGGCTGGTTTGGAAAGTGTAATTGGAAAACCCAGTATGGGGTGTGAAAGAAGCTCATCATCACTCCTAACTGAGCTTCCCCTTTCTGGAACTTGTGCTTCATTTGTTGGTCAAGTTGTAGACCCAGTTTCACAGTGAATACAGCCCCATTCCTCATCCAGAGATGGTCAAGAAAATCTGGCAATATTGAATAACAGAGCTTCCAGGAAAATAATAGCCTCTACTTTCCAATAACAGAACGTGAGAACATCACAAACAGGAGTATGTCATTCATACACACCATCCACACCCCCCGACCACCTCCACCCACCCCCACCCCCGCAAGCCTGCCTTGCCCGCAATAAGATCATATGGTCTAATATCCTCTTTCGTGCCCAATTCTTCACAGCCCTTAACTCTCTGACTGGATAAAAAGCACTTCCTGCACTCATAAAGGACCTGTTGATATGAGCAAAGAATGTGAACACAAGGGCTCAGGGAAGAGTGTCTGGCCCTGACATCAAGGCAGCATTTAACTAAGGTCGGTGCCAAGGAGCCTGAGCAGGATTTCACTTAATGGGAATGAGTTGTAAACTTCCATGGTTCGAGTTATTTAAAGCATAAAGCATCATGATTGTGTTTTGTGTACATAAATCCATACAGTCCTGGACATGTCAGCAAAAGATCCTCAAGGTAGCTTCCTCAGCTGTTTCTTAAATGTCTTGCCCACACCATAAGATTACAAGTGGGGGTGTTTACTGAAGATGGTGCAATACTCAGAAAAAAAAGTCCCCCTTCAGCTCCTGAACCAGTCTGTGTCCATGTGCAGCAAGACCTGGACAACATTCAGGCTTGTGCTGTTGAAGTGTCGGTAACATTCATGTAACAGTACTGCTGGATACTGCACATTTCCACAGTTGAAAGGAGCTCATTCAGCTCCTCACGCTAGTTTCACAGGAATATGAGGAACTCATTCAGCTCAATGAAATGATTGGAGAAGAGTAGAGATGGTCCATTTAGTGCCTCCAACCAATTACACAGGAAGGGAAGGAGTCACGTGTTTCGGACCACTCCAGACCCCCTCAAAAATATTTGAAGGCGGTTGTCTAGTCTCCAATGTTTTTTAATTTTAAAGGAAATGTAAAATGTCTGTTCCAAATGCAATGTGACTGGGCAAACAACAAGACGTTGAGAAAAACAAAATACAGGCAAATAAGCAGGAATTCAGAAAAATAAGTCTTTTGGAAATCTTATCACAATGATAGATAGAGCAACCATTATTAATTAAGATTTCTGATACAGTAATATCCCATAAACACATACATGGCAAAAAGGAAAGTTCAGACACAGATTCTCAGATGCAGTTCTCCAATCGAGGATAGCAAAAAATCAAGTGAAAATTCAGAGAGAGTTGCAGTTAGGAGACTTCCACTGAAGCTTCTAATTCTGTTGAGACCCCAATATCTTCTGATTTTACTGAGAAACCAAAACCCTTCCTGTAATGTGGCTCCCAGAAATGCACACAGTATTCTATCTATGGCCTAACCAATGGTATGTTTAGCTCATATTATTTCGCCTTGATGAATAAACTCTTTGCCTACAGTCCCTTGCGCTTTCTTAATTAGCTATTACACTGTCCAGTCATATTCAGGGATATGAGGAGAAACACCCTCTGAGCTTCCGAGTATGCTGCCATTCATTGAGTAGTCCCTTGTGTAGTTCCTTCTTCCATGGCTAAAAGCATGGCACAACATTGAGAGCTGAAGGGCTGTACTGTGCTGTATTGTTCTATGTTCTTATTTCCTACACTCTTGTGAGCTTAGAGTACCTGGAAACCTTTTAACTTCAGTGGAGGCTACATTTGGTAAGTATTTGATTGAAGAGAGTTAATGGAAATGTGGACAGGTTTGAGAGACTGAATGGTCTATATCTGTTCCTAATTGTTGTGCCCTTGTGTTTCGAAACAGTGGTGATTGGTTTGAGGGAAACACATTTTGAGAATAAGGACCTTCCCATTGAGATGAGGATGTTCCTTTCTCTTTAGGATTGTGTGATCTGTGGTGTTCTCATCCACAGGGAGCAGTGAAGACTGGGTTCCTGAAAACACTCAAGGTTGAGTTCTGTAGCCCTTTGATGAACAAGAGAATCCATGTTTATTGGGAACAGACAGGAAGGGGATGTGTAGTTACAATCACGTCAACAATGCACATTCCGAATGATGCAGCAGGCTAGACGGGCTGAGTGGCCAACTGCTGCTCCTGCCCCATGTGTTGTTCTCTCATTCAACCC
>NC_057717.1:74415327-74469301 GCF_004010195.1 Chiloscyllium plagiosum | reverse complement strand
TCTGCTTGTCCAATAGTTTCCATGGGCTGAATGGCTTTCTCACATTCCTGTGAAACCAGCTTGATATGCTGAAAGAGCTCCTCTTTTTATCCTGTGGAAATGTTCAGGGTCTAGCAGTACTGTTACATGAATATTACTTACACGTAAACAACATGAGCTTGAATGTTGTTCAGGTTTTGAAGTTCTACGTGATTTCTACAGAAAATCTTCACTTCTGATTGAATGACAGAGGGAAAGACATTGATGAAGGAGCTGAAGGTGTTTGTGCCGAGGAAGCTACCCTGAGGATTGCCCACAGAGATATCCAGGGACTAAGAGGATTGCTGTCTACCAAACACATTGTGTTCTGAATGACTCAGTGGGGAGTTCACACCTGATCCCATTCAGTTCAACCTTATTCAGACTCCTTGACACCTTGCTCCATCAAATCCTGCCATAATGTCAGAGCCAGTCACTCTGACGTTGAGTTTGTGTCTTTTGTTCATGTCAATAGGCCAAGGTATATGTGTGGGAATGTTTCCTTCTCTCAGAGGGTTGAGACTGTTGGGGACTCTCTGTCCAGACAGCTGCATTACAGAAATGATTGGGAGGGGGTGGGAGGGGGTGTCAATGGATTTTGACACGTCAGAGATTCAAGGGCAACAAGGAATTGGGCATGAAAGAGAAATTGCAGCCGAGACCAGATCAGCCCTGACGTTACTGAAGGGAAGGGCAGGCTTGATGATCTAAATGGCCTCGTGTCATTCCAGGAAACCCCAGTCAGTTTGTGGTCTCTTCGATTTCCTGTGTTACGGACTTCAAGTAACTGAATAGATTGATCCTGGTGCTGTGTGATCTACTCTGGGTACAGTTTTATAGGCTCGAGGGGCTAATTAGCCTCCTCATGTAACTGTATATCAGTGTCCAGGGGCTGAAAACATTCATCCTATTCTGTTGTAACTGAAATCCATACAGACTAATTCTACCGTCCGCGGAGAAAGTGAGCACTGCAAATGCTGGAGATCAGAGCGAAAAAAGTGTGGCACTGGAAAAGCACGACAGCATCCGAGAAAGAGAATCGATGTTTGGACATTCCTGATGAAGGGCTTATGCCTGAAATATCGATTCTCCTGTCCCTTGAATGCTGCCTGGTCTGTTGTGCATTTCCAGCACCATACATTTCGATGTCTAACACCCAGCCAACGTCAACCTTCCGGGTCACTTTAAAAGTTTTTTAGGCATAAACCTCCATGCACAAAACCATGGTTACTATTCCTAATCAGACCCTGCCTTTCCAAATGCATATACACCTTATTCCTTGGTATCCTCTTCAGTAATATACCTACCAATGATGTTATACGTACTGGTCTATAGTTCCCAGACATTTTTTTACAGATCTTTTTGAATAAGGGTGCAGTATTTGTTATCTCCAGCCTTCTGGAATCTCAAATTTGGTTAATGGTGATAAAAAAAATTAACTAGGGTCCCCTCAAGTTCTTCTCTCGCTCCTTGCAGTGTTCATGGATATACTTGTTAAGGACCATGAAATTAATCCACCGTCAAACATCCTTGTAAGCCCAATACTCTACTGTGATATGGACGGCCCCTAAGATATCACCACTAACTTCCTCAAGTTCCCAAGTATTTATGTCTTTCTCCACGGTAAATACAGAGAAGAATTATTCGTTGAGGACCTCGTCCATCTCTTATGGCTCCACACATATATGTCCACTTTGGTATTTGAGTGGTCCTATTCTCTCACTCATTATTGCTTTCCTTTCATACTCTTAAAGTACTTCTTTGGATTCATTCTAATCGTCTCAGACAAGGTTCTTTCATAGCACCTTTGTCGCCTTCTTGATCTCCATCAGAGGTAAACTCCTATGTCCCTTATATACCGCCAAGGATTCCCTTGGTCCCAGTTGCCTGTACCTAAGCCACGCATCTCCCTTTTATCAGTCAAAGACTAAATATCTCTTGTCATCCTGGGTTCCCCATTCCTGCCAACCTTGCCCTTCACTGTCACAGGAACATAAAAACCTTGAACTCTAGCTGTCTCATGTTTAAAGGCCTCCCACTAGCTGGGGGTCCATTCACCTGCAAACATACTTCTCCAGTCGAACCCTGCAAGCTTCTGTCTAATCCCATCAACATTCACCTTATCCCAATATAGAACTTGAGCCTGTGGACCAGTTTTGTCCCTCTTCATAGCTATTTGAAAATTAATAGAACGATGGTCACAGGCCCCAAAGTGCTCCCCTACTGTCACCTCAGTCACCTGTCCTGCTCTGTTTCTCAAGAGTTGTTCGAGTTTTGCCCCTTCCCAAGTAGGACCCTCTACATACTGCTTGAGGAGGCTTTCCTGAACACACTTATCGGATTCCACTCCAGCAAATTCCTTAACGCTCCAGCAGTCTCAGTCTGTTACAAAAATTAAAATCCACTATTATGACAACCACATTGCTCCTGCATGTCTCCCTGCTCCATGCATATTTGCTACTCTAATTCACGTTGGCTATTTGGAGGCTTATAGTACAACTCCGGTGACATCATCATCCACTTCCTACTTCTTAACTCCAGCCACAAAGCCTCACTGGATGATTGGTCAGTTATTTTATCTCTGATTACTGCTGTGATAATCTCCTTAATCAGAAATTCAACTCCTCCTCCCCTCCTTCCAGCATCCCTGTCCCGCCTAAAGCACCTGTACGCTGGTATGTTAAGCTGCCAGTCCTGTCCCTCGCGTATCCATGTTTGTATAAAAAGTGTATTATCCCAATCACACTTTCCTATCCACGCCCTTAGTTTATTGGTCTTACCTGCCAGCCCTCTTGCATCGACATAAATGCAGTTTAATCCAACAGGCATTACTTGCTCCCTGTCGTGTTCCAGCCTAACCTGTCTCTTCACTTTACTGTTTCTGATTACTGTATCTCCTTCCAGCTTCGCACTTGACTCCCTGATCATGAGGATACCCCCTCCTCGCCAATATAGTTTAAACCCTCCCTTGTAGCACGAGCAAAATTCGCCAACAAGATATTGGTCTCCTCCCCATCGCATGTGCCACCTGTGTCTCCTGATCAGGTCAACGCTGTCACAGAAAAGACCCCAATGATCTAAAAATTTGAATCCCTCTGCCCCCCACCCCTGCGCCAATTCTTTAGTTACTTATTTATTTGCCATATCCTCCTGTTCTTACCTTCATTAGCTCATCACAATGAAAGTAATCAGGAGATTGCTACCGTCAAAGTCCTAGGTTTTAATTTTTCTTCTAGCTCTCAGTAATCACTCTGTAGGACCTCATTCCAAGGTGCACAATGACTTCTGGCTGCTCCCCCTCCCCGTTGAGAATGTTCTGCAGCCACTCGGAGACATCCTGACACATGGGAATTAACACACTATCCTGGATTCCCGTTTGAGGCCACATATTCTCCGATCTGTCCCTCAAACAATTGACTCTCCTATCTCTAAGGTCCTGTTTACCGTTACCTTTTCCTACTGTGCCCCAGAGTCAATGGTAATGCCACCAACCTGGCTACTACTGCTTTTCCCTGAACCGTCATTCCTCTGAACAGTATCCAAAACGGTGTACTTGTTTTCGATGGGAATGGCCACAGGGGATTCCTGCACTCTCTGCTTACTCCGTTTGCCATTCCAGGTCGACGCCCACCTCCTCTCTGTCTTGAACACAACAGGAAGCAAGGACACCTGTTGGATTAAATTACCTTTATTTAAATGCAACAGGTCTGACAGGTCAGCCTGATGTACTCATGGCATGGATCTTAACGTGGACTGGGATATTATAGCCATTACAGAAACATGATTGGTGCGGGTCTTGGGTGTGACCACAACAAGAAAGCTCTTATCTATGAAGTTCCCAGTATCTCGGATGATCCTGAATGCATTCAGCTCAAGCTCCCGAACACAGTCTCCCAGGAATTGCAGCTGGGTTCACTTTCCACACGTGTAGTCTTCATGGATGGTGGAAATTTACATGAGATCCCACATCCCGTTGGAGGAACTTGCAACTGGCCTAATTGCTCTCACCACTGTTGCAATACTAAAGTTGAAAGGACTTTATTTGACCGTGCCTGTAGTTTTTGCTGAGCTGTTGCTTTCCAAAGCCTCTTGAGCCGAACATTACTACATACTCTGCTACCAACAGCATGTCTCTCCATCCCTTCACATTTAGTTTTGGTTCAGGAAGGAGAGAAACACTGCAGTGATGTAGCACTTGGACAATAAGCACTCCTTGGCACCTGGCTACTGTCTACCTGCTCTATAGCCGTGTTCACTGCTTGGCCTTGGAGGGTGTCTTACTGAGGTCTTCCTTTTGGTAGTGTTGACTGCGCTGATGCTAATCTTCACCCCGACAGCCAATCCGCGTTTTCACAGTCCCTTGGTCATTTCTGTCTAATAGTACTGCATTTATGAATTCCTTGAATCCGTCAACTGCATTCCAAACTGTGTCTCACTCCATAGCGAGAGAGGTTAATGTTCCAGTGAACACAAGGCTATTGTAAAAATGATACAATTCGACATAGGAACAACAGTATGTCTACCTGCTCACGGAGTCTGCTTTTCCACTCAATTAGATGAGATCTATTTTGATAACCCCCCATTCCACTTGTCTGCATTTTCCCCATAAACCTTGTATAAAAATCAGTCTGCCTCAACTCTGAATATATTTAATGAGCCAGACTCAACAGCCCACAGAATTTTCTACAATGTTTTCCCTCTCACTGATGTGAGACTTGGTGGTCTTTAACCCCATGCGGTATTTCTAGCATTCTGTTTGAAAATTGTACCAATATTAGATATTATCCTGTCCTATCACATCTTCTCTGTGGCCAGAGGCGAAACAGAAATGAAAGATTAAGACACTGTGATCTCCTCACTCATCTTCGACGTCAGCCTAAGATACAGCTCCATCCTGATCTGTGGTTTTGCCCACTCTCTATCCCGCATAAACTTCCAACTCTTCGTCTGTTTCTGTATCAATTCACTCAAGGATCACACGGTCTCTCTCCCTGAATCCAGGAACTCCTTCCTCAAACTGAAGACCGAAAGAAAGTCCGTGTTTATCATATTCTCTGGCTCCGTGTATTAGGGTCCTTTGGTCCCTAATACTCCCCATTCTCCCGCGTTATCGTCTTCCCCTTAATAATCCGAATGAATGTCTTTGAATTCTTGATAATCTTAACCTCTAATGTTTTAATTCCCCGCCTCCACTTCTGCTCTTCTACTGACTTTTGAAGTTTAGCCCGACACTTTCTATATTCTTTTCGGACCTCCATTGACCTGTTCACTTTAAGCTTCTCTATCCATTTTAATTCTGTTCAAAATTTGTGTCGACATCTGAGGTTCTCTTGGCTTGTTTTCCTAAATTTTATCTGCGATGTAACATGCTGGGCCGACACTGTCATCAATTCCATTTTGATCAAGAGATCCCCCAACCCCCGCCCCACGCTGTTCTGTTACAGTTTCACTCAGAGGCAACTGCACTTTGGCCAGATCCTATCATATGTTTTCATAACATCTGTCTCCCAAATCCAAAAAAGCTTTTATTTTTCAAACATTTTTGGATCTTTTCCTTAGCAAACTCAAAACATATGAGTCACGGCCACTGGTCCCTTCATGCTCTCCCAATCCTGCTTGCAACATCTGACTGGTTTCGTTCCCCACGGTGAGGCCCAGTGCAGCTTTGCCCATTGTTGTATCTGCTACACGTTGATATAAGAAGCTCTGTGGAATTATTTTCAAGGCATCTGTCCCCTCTAAAAATGTTATCACTGCCCGAAATAATGTTTGAAATTGAAATGGCTGAATATAATGATCCTATTGTTATATTAACACACCTCAGTAAATTGGTTTTATATCAGCTCCTGTCCTTTCTTTTATCTGGGAGTCTACAATATATCCCCAGCGCTGCGTCTGTCATGGTTTTGATCCTGAGCTCTAACAACCAAGCCTCATTAGAAGATCCTTCTTACTGCAGTAACTGACTCCATAATTAATAATTTAACAACACTTCCTCTTTTACCACCTCTCCTGTCGTGCCAACCGATCTTGTACCACTGGATATTGTGTTCTCAGCCCTGACCTCCCTCAAACACATCTTTGTGATGGCAAAAATTCACACTATCCTATTTCATCTTGTTCCCTTATCATATCTATCTGTCGGATAATATTCCCAGCATTGAGGTAAAGGACATCCAGCCTGGAATATAACACTTAAAATACTCTCTCACGCGGAGTTCTTCAAAAATTCATTGCTTGTTCTCAAGCTGCCCAATTCATGAACAAAACTGTTACTCTGGGAATGAATGAGTACTTGTGGAATTGTAATTTTTCATTTAATGAATGTATTCATCAAATGTAACTTTCCAGAACTAAACAGTCAGCTCCACATGCAATCAGATTCTGCTGATTAATTCCGTTCAGTGTGTAGAGGGGGCAGTTCTAAGTAATGGATAAAGTGAGAACTGCAGGTACTGGCGATCAGAATCGAAACGTGTGGCGCTGGCAAAGCACAGCCAGTCGGGCAGCATCTGGGGAACAAGAGAGTCAAAGCTTTGGGCATCAGCCCTTCATCAGGAAGGCATTCCCATGTTTTCCAATTCATGATTGACAGGATATTGGGAACCATATGTGTTCCAGAAGGCAGCACTGTATATTGTCCTGAAATGGAAAGCAGTCAATTATTTGTTTGGACAGGGAGTAGACATTTTGAGATGAAGTACAGATTGATTCAAATACAAACACAAGAATAGATAAATCCCTTGGGCCAGGCGGACATAACCCGAGGTTACTTCAGGAAAACAAAGAGATTCCTGCACCTTTGGCGATGATCTTTACATCCTCACTCTCGACTAGAGTAGTGCCAGATGATTGGGGGGTGGTAAATGTTACTCCTTCTTCAAGGAAGGTACTAGGGATTATCCTGAGAATTACAGACCAATCAGTCTTACGTCAGTATTGGGCAAAGTACTGGAGGGGTTTGTGAGAGACAGAATTTATAATTACTTGGAAAATTTTAGTTTGATTTGAAATAGCATGGCTTTGGGAGGGGCAGGTCATGCCTCACAAAACTTATTAAAATCTTTGAGAATGGGATCTAAAACATTGAAGAAGGTGGAGCAATGGATGTGGAGTGCATGGATTTTAACAAGGCGTTAGATAATATTCCCCAACACAGGTTCATTCAGAAAGGAAGGAGGGATGGGATACAAGGAAAACTGTCTGTCTGGATACAGAATTGGCTGGCACATAAAAGACACAAAGTGGTGGTAAATGGGAAGTAATCAGTATGGAGATCAGTGATCAGTGGTGGTCCGTTGGAATCAGTTCTGGGACCTCTGCTGTTTGTGATTTTTAAAACTGACTTGGATGAGGAAGTGGAAGGATAGGTTAGTCAGTCTGTCGATTTAACAAATATTGTTGAAGTTGTGGATTGTGTGGAGGGCTGTTCTAGTTTGCAATGGGACATTGACAGTATGCAGTACGGGGCTGATAAGTGACAGATGGAGTTCAACCTGGAAATGTGTGAAGCAATTCATTTTATAAGGTCAAAATTTGAATGCAGAAAAAAAGGCAGAATTCTTGCATTGTGGAGGAACAGGGTGATCTTGTGGTCCATGTCATAGCTCCCTCAGAGTTGCCACCCAGTTTGATAAGGTTGTTAAGAAGGCGTATGATGTTTTCATTTGCAGGGGGATAGAATTTAAGAGCTGCGAGGTTATGCTGTAACTCTATGTAGCCCTGGTGAAATCACACTTCGAATACTGTGATCTGTTCTGGCCACCTCATTGTAGGAAGGATGTGGAAACTTTAATGAGGGTGCTGAGGAGATTTATCAGGATGCTAACAAAGAAGGATTCAGGGCTGTTCTCATTGGAGCAAATAAGGATGAGAGATGACTTGATAGATGTGAACAAAATGATGAGAGGCAAAGATAGAGTGGATAGCCAGAGACTTTTTCCCATGGTGGAAATATCTATCACGAGGGCGAAAAACTTTAATGTAATTGGAGGAAGGTTTAGTGGAGATGTCAGAGGTAGGTTCCTTACACAGAGAATGGTGAATGGGTGGAATGTACTGCTGGCAACTGTAGTAGAGTCAGCTGCATTGGGGATATATTAATCGACTATTGGATTGGCAAATGAATGATAACATAACGAAGGGTATGTAGGTTAATCTGATCTTAGAGTAGGATAAAAGGTTGGCTGGACGTCAAGGGCCGAAAGGTCTGCACTATGCTGTACTGTTCTGTGTTTCATGTTTCACCCAGCTTGAGGATTCTTATCAATTGTTGAATGTGTGAGGGAGTGTGTGTGTGAGATCAGGAAGCTTTGTAGGGGCGTTAGGCCAAGACGTCCCCAGTTATGATGTGCATTCTTAGTCACCTGGGCACCTGTGTGACGACCTACACCAGACAGAATCCGCCAAGTACAGTTATTAAAGTGATTCTGGACTTGCCATTTGCTGCTGATTTCTTCAGATAAATTCTGTTGGGTGACCCATGTATTAATTTTTGTCCATCAACAGAGATGTATAATTTCATTTTGATGCTGGTGAATGTGAAGGTGACATTTATTGGACACGGTTTTAGAGGTTTCTTTGCGAGACACAATGTGCTGCAGAATACTGCCAACTTGTTAACGTCTTCGCCCAGTGCCTGGTCCAGGTAGCAGATGCTTGGAGTCTGGGAGGTAGGCCAGATGCCATAACCGTAAGTAACTTATGCGATGTGATACTGACACTCCATGTCCATTCATCTGCCCCCGGGCAAGGCTCAGACCGAAGATGGAGTCGAAATAATTTGTTGTGAACGAATGATTGAATGACTGCCCTGACGCAGCTGGAAGCACTCTGGATTCATTTAAGAGCAGAACAATGTCTTACCCAGTGTCACAGGCAGCTGTGACTGCATTCAAATCTTTCAAAATCTTTTTTAATGTAGGTTATGATTGCAAGCTGATCTGAAAAAAATCAGATATTTCCTATGTTTGTGAATTGTGATTCACAAAAATGAGAAATATCATTATTCAACCAAACAATAATTGCATCATCTCTGAAAATAATTAGGTTGATATTATATTTATGTAACTAAAGTATACTTTGCTGCCAACATTTTATGATACAAAAGTAAATAATGTATGTTTAATTTCATATCGAACAAAGAACATGTTATCTGACTAAAGTGCTGATCACAATTACATACTTTTGGATACATGAACACCAACTAAGCATAAAAGGACATCATCCTCTCTCACTGGTATTTTCACATACGGATGAGGAAGGACACCACTTCGACTGCGACAACACATCTATCCTAGGACAAGCCAAATAGCGGAACGCACGAGAATTCCTAGAAGCATGGCATTCCAACCAGAACTCTATCCACAAACTCATGGAGTTAGACCTCAACTACCACCCCTGTGAAAAGAAACAGGACGTGATTTCACCACAGAAAATAACATAACCGCATGAAATGACATTAACAATCCAAAGAAACCCAAACATACAAATAGAAAGCAGGAATTTTCAGCAATCGTTCGCCTGAGGCCCACTGAAGATGAAGATGGTTAAAAGTCTGGAAATGAACCTCCCAGCTCAACGAGCAAGCCGACATCTAAAAACTCAACCTGAGCTACAAATATTCCCAAAACTCGCTACAATTACATACTCATTGTCAGTATTTAAAAGAATACATCGTTGCTCCAACATTTGGAAAGTCGTTGGCTTCTGAATGATTGCATTTTTAGAGTGAGAAAACGATTGAACCATCATATAGAAATAGCGTTCTTACAAATTTATATATAATCAATCAGTTTAATTTCTCACTAAATGTGCAAGCTTCAGCTATTTACTAACAATTGAAAAATGCCAATAATTCTACATGAACAGAGAATATTAGTCTGAATAAATGATTTGTATTATTAAATTGAAGTGAACAATAATTTGAAAACTTGCAATTTTTAGAATGAATGGTATTTAATGTGGAATGTGAAAAAGAAGGATGAACATACATCCGTGTGATTGAACAGTCAGACATTTTCAAAGAGTTTTGTGGCAAAGAAAAGGAAATATTTGTTTTATTTGTAGGTGTACATCATTTAAAATATTCGTGTGCTGAGTACTAATTAGACTTCATCATCAAGCTGACCTTACAATATTTGCATTTTATATGGTTATGCTGCAGCAAAATGATCAGATATTTGCCAACATTTACAACTGGAAATAATTTGATACTGGCTTTGACTTGCATCTGTACATGATAGAGTATAGAACTTTAATGTACACATGGAGGCTATTGGGCCACTGTGTATGCATCAGCTTGTGAAATGTTTCCCACTCCTCCCATTTGCCACCTCTATCACAGTTGCCCTTTAATTTCGGAACTTTCAAATATATATCCAATTCCCTCTTGAATCTTCATGCACAAATCTCCCAGGCATGGCATTCCAAATCCTAACAACTCTCTCAATAAATTACTTTTCCCTTATCTCACTCCGAGGTCTTCTGCCGACGATCTTGAAATTGGGATGCTGTAATGCCAGCTAACAGAAACTGAGTATTCTTATTTTACCCTGTTTTTTCATAACTTTGATCACTACAATAATTTCACATCTTCGTCTGTTCTGATCAATAAGGAGTAATTTCATTACTCTAATTTCTCGCATCCTACCTTTAACTAATTTCTTCATTCCACTTATTATTCTGATTATTTATAAGGTTACAGGTATTCTTCTTCAAAGTAATGAAGGGTGTGTGTGTGTGTGTGTGTGTGTGTGTGTGTGTGTGTGTGTGTGTGTGTGTGTGTGTGTGTGTGTGAGTGTGATTCTCTTTAATGTCTGAATTACACCCAGTGCCTCGTGTAAAAGGGGTAAGGATTAGGTAACGATTAACATATGATAAAAGAGCTAGCTCAGGTGTGAGGGTTTCAGATTTCTGGATTATTGGGCCCTCTTCCAGGACAGGGGAGGGTTTAAGAAATGGACAAATTGCATCTTAACTGGACGAGCACCAACATCTTGGTGGGGAGGTTTCCTAGTGCAAATTGGGTGGATTGAAACTAATAAACCAGGAGGCTGGGAAACAAAGCAGCAGATCAGGAACTGAGCAGAAGGTAGAGGTCAGTAGGACATCAGACACAGCCAGTCTCATGACCATGCTGCGAGAAGGAATCAAATCAGTCCAAAATGTGATGTGGAGGTTGGAATAAATGATAGAGATGTTTACAAGAGATTAACAAATGAAGATGGAATGTATGGGGGATGTGAAGGAGTGAGGTGTGTGAGATCAGGAAGCTCGTACTCAAGAAAACACATTAAAGTTGATAAACAAATCAAAAGAAGTTATTTAAAAATCTTAGGCATAAAAGCACACAGCATTTGGAATAAAATTGATGAGCTGGCTGTAGATACAGAGATAAATGGGTATGACCTGGTAAGGATGATTGAAACTTGGTAACAGGAAGATCAGAACTGGACAGTGAACTGTCCATGGGTACTCGGTATTCCGAAAGGCAGGACAGATGAAGAAATTTGGCAAATACTTAAGGGGATACTAAATACCTCTCAATTAAAGTATATTTGTGAGACAAGAGCAATTGCATGACAGAGAAAAAATATCCATGTCTAGATAAGGAAGTCATTGACAGCATGAGGGCAAAAACTAGGGCAAATCATACTGGACAAGTTAGTTACGCTCCACGGGATTGGGTAAGGCATTGGCCTAGTGCATTATAACTGAACTGTTCATCGAGAGACCCAGATAATGTTCTGGGAATCCTGCCATGGCAGATGGTGGAATTTGAATTAAAATTTGGGATTAACAAACTGTTGCTGAACATGAATAGATTGTTAGGAGAAGCTCGCCGTTTCACTAATGTCCTATGGGGAAGGAAACTGCCATCCTTACCTGGTCTGACTGATATGTGACTCCAGACCCACAGTAATGCAGATAACTCCTAATTGCCCTCTAGAAATCAAGGATGGGCAATAAATTCCGGCCTATGCAGCAATGCCCTCTTCCTGTGAATTAATGAAAACAAACAAAATAAAATCAGCAAAGGGTTAACACACAACATTAAAAGAAACTGTGACAGGAAATGAACGGAAACATAAATACTGATACCACTAGCTTTCATTCGTAGATTAAAAAAAATAATCGCAGAGTGAAACTAAGTGATGGCTCTTTGCGGGATGCAACTGACAGGGTCACGATGAAAAACTCAAAAATGGCAAAGGCACAAAAGCAATGTTTTCTGTTTTCACAGACTATACTAAAAACTGTAGTTACTACAGAGGATCTTGTTGGGATTACTGCTGTTTGTCATTTTTATAAATTACCTAGATGAGGGCATAAAATGATGTGTTAGTAAATTTAATGATACTAAGGTTGGTGAAGTGTGGATAGTATTGAAGGATGTTGCAGGTTACAGAGGGACATAGATAAGCTGCAGAGCTGGGCTGAGAGATGGCAACTTGAGTTTAATGTGCAAGAGTGCAAGGTGATTCATTTTGGATGGAGCAAAAGGAATAAAGAGTACTGGGCCAATGGTAAGATTCTTGGCAGTGTCCATGAGCAGAGAGATCTCGGTGTCAATGTACATAGATCACTGAAAGTTGCCAATCTGGTTTATAGGTTAGTTAAGAAGGCGTACAGTACGTTAGCTTTTATTGGAAGAGGGATATAATTTTGGAGCCACACGATCATACTGCAGGTGCACAAAACTCCGGTGTGGCCACACTTGGAGTACTGTATATTTCTGCTTGCTACATTACAGGAAGGACGTGGAGCGTTTGGAAAGGGTTCAAAAGATATTTACGAGGATGTTGCCTGATTTGGAGGGAAGGTCTTATTCGGAAAGTCTGAGGTAGTTTCCGCCGTTTTCATTCGAGCGAAGAAGATTGAGAGCTGTCTGAATTGATCTAGAAAAGATAATCAGAGGGTTAGATAAGTTGGACAGTGTTATGAATTTTTAAATGTACTATACCTTAAAGAGAGTTGAAAGGCTGGCCAGAGTACTGGACAAATTAAAAATGTAATATTTGGTCAAACAGCTAGCAGTATCTGGGTTGCTATGAGACAAATTCTAATTCAAATTCAGCCAATCCGTTTAAATAATGTGCCAAGATGCCAAATGCTAATCAAGTTTGTATTTAGTGTTTTGACAATATGAAAACTAATGAAACAATCCAATGTTTTGGGGTATAAATATCAATAATTTTGAACAGTTGCCCAGAGAAGCAAAAAGCAGCAAGCTGCCAACAAGTCCAGTCTCGCAGCAGAAAGATCTGCTCTCTGACAGGGACCTTTATCAACCAAAGACCTGGGAAGCAGAATCCCCAAGAATAAGAAAAGAAGACAGGAATATGGAGAAGAATCGACAGCTGCCTGATTTTGAAATAAGACTTTTTTAAAAATCGTAATCAGGATTTTTTGGTCGGACTATTATTGTAGAGGTGGAGGTATCAGTGTGCATATCAGTCTATTGATGCGTAAAAACGGCGAACTTGCAAAAGTTTGGGCAATACCATGATGACTTTTGACAAGGTAAGGTGCTTTTCGGTGATTAAACAGTAGAACAAATGTCTGTGGGTAAACAGTTTGCAGGTGCCCAAATTGACAGAATGGATCAAACCCGTTCAGTTATCAGGCCAAAGCAACAGTTCAAATGCTGCCAATTAACTTAAAATGGCACTTGGAGATTAAGGATCCATTTTAGCATTAACAATATGAAACCAGTCATATAATAAGAATTTCTTGTGACAAGGAGATATATATAACAGAGAGGCTATTGTATAGAGGGGGAGTGTCATCTGTGAAGGAAATATTGGGGTCTCACAAAAAATCTCCATGCTCTGCCTAAAAAAACTGTATCCATCAATAAAGGTACACAACACACTGAGCAAATATTCTTGAAACCAGAAAACAACTGAGAAGGCATTTCAGACAGAGAAAGATGATGGAATAAGATACAGAAATTTCAATTCTGGATGAACTTTGAGAAACGAAGTTTTAATTTTGCTCTTAGTAATAATGGATTTATAAGTGGAATCCGCATTAGTGAAACCGCGTATCAGGAAAATCTTCTTTTATTCCAGAAAAAGTAATTAGTTACAGACTGATTGTTCAGTTTGTTCGTGATTTGTTCACTGTTACAGTTAGAATCATAGAATACCTAGAGTAGGGAAACAGGCCCTTCGGACGAACAAGGACCATACCTCCACTTCATAATATTATCGAGAGTTCGAATGGGGTCAAGTGAATGACATATTGGTATAGGGGGCATAGCATGAAATATGTGTCTGTGTTTAAATAGATTGGTGGTTTGAATGGAAAAACAGTACATTAATCCAATGGAGCGATTGCAAAGCTGAGGCACAGAGGAATCAGGCACCTGAATAACAAAAAAAAACACGTTGAGTGCACATCATAAGAAGACAATATAAATTTTCAAACCTTTTGAAAGAGAATACATTCAGGAGTAGGGAAGATTTCCTACAGTTTTGCAGGGTACGGTGAGACCACTTCAGGAGAGCTGAGGGCCCAATGACATGTCCAGAGAAGATTCACTCAACTGATTCCTGTGAGGAGCATTTATCTCTGGAGGAACATTGTTAGATTGGCCTTGGATCAGTTGGAGTTTAGGCAAACGACGCATGATCCCTTTTAAACATATAATATTCTGAGTAGTCTATTCAAGTTGAATGCTGAAACAATATTTCAATTTGTGCGAGACATTTCCAGAAATGGATAGACTCCTGGAAACTGTAGAATATCCCAGGAGTTGGTGATTGTTTTAACCATCTCAAAGGGTTCTGCGTCTGTGGGAACTTCCCTCCCAGAGAGTAATGGAAGGTAAGACATTGAATATTCTTAAGACACAGTCAGACAGTTTATCGGCTATGAATAATGAATTAAAGTTATAGGGCATAGCAGGAATGTGTGTTTCTGGCCTCAGTCAGGTCATCCATGATCTTATCACATGACAGACTTGGTTCAAGTTGTCCAATCACTTAATCCTGATCTTAGTTTCTTCATTGCTATTTCCTTTATATACTGAAAAATAATGAAAGCATTCACAAGCGCACAAAGGCTCTCCCTTTCAGAATGATGAGCCCAACTTGCAAATGTGATTTTTAATCAGCACTGCGAAGGCACTCGTGGAAGTTTCATGGAGTTACAGAAAGATCAGATGCTTAGGTCAAAGTAAAAGCCTCATTAAAACTGCATTAGAAATCAGATAGGTTAGAATGGATGCCTTTAATAGAGCAGATTCCTGTCAGTTGTTCTTGTAAGGTGAATTCCGTTGGCAAGACCAGCATTTATTGCCTATGTCGAATTTCATTCAGAATATGGTGGTGAACCCCAGTGCTCCTTGTGGTGCAGGGACACTAACTGATATGTTTCAAAGCAAGCCACAGGATTCTGAACAAATGACAGTGAAGGGACAATGATATTGATACAAGCCAGGGTGCTGTGTAACCTTGGAGATTGTATTCCTCACCACATGATGCTCACAGCAATGGAAATAGTGGGACAGTCTCTTGATGTTCTTATTTTGGGGAATTTATGGAGTGATGTAGTTAAGGTTTTTTTTATGAGGGAGCCTGAAATAGCATTTTGAAGAGATAGCTGAACTCTCGTTTTATGTACGCTCTGCCAGCTCTGAATGTTTTATTTTTAAACCTTGTGAATAATTTAGGATGGACCAAGATTTGTCACCTTGCACTGGAACATTTGTATTTTCCGTTAAACTGAAATATGTCCTTTGTAACATTCCCAGCAATCGTCAGAGCTGAAAACAAATCTGCAGAATTTACTGATTCATTCATTGTTTGTTTGGAAGAGTGAGTGTGATGACGATAATGATTCAATTAAATTGCACGTAATGGACACACTGCCTGAGTTCAAATCATATTCTCACGTTTTCCTTGAATTGGAAGCAAATTATTAGAACAAACGTCCATTGTTGCACAATCTGTAAAAAACGTTTAAGAAATGTTGAGGCGCCCCACGAGGCGGGAAAATACATGTCGTCTGCACTTGATGGAGATACAGAAATTCAGAATAGCCGCACAATCTGAACAAGAATCAAGTGATAGAAAAAACATATAACAAGTCTTTGCTTAGACCATGACCCCCACCATGGCACATCAGGCCATTGTATCAACTGGGATAACTGATCTAATTTCTCCTGGTCATCCCCTCCCCCAACACTGCCCTCCCAAACACCAGCCAATGGCCCCAAGCTGATGGCCCTCTGATAGCACAGATCACTTCAATCTCCTCCAGACATCCACAAACAGGGTGGCCCAGGCAGACACATTGCTTCAGTCTGCACCTACTACAAACAATTCATCTCTTCCTACTTTGACTCAGTAATCCCTCCTGGTCCAGTCCCTGTCCACCTACATCCGTGATTCATCTGACACTTTACACCAATTTCAGAATTTCCATTTTGCAAGTTCCATCCATCTCCTCTTTCCCATGGATGTACCATCCCATTACAGATCCACCAACACCCCTCCCCACCCCGCAACCACACTAGGATGGTCTCAGGACTCTCCGCTTCTTCCTGGAACAAACGCCTGAACTACACCCAAACACCACCACCCATCCTCCAACTGGCTGAGCCCGTCCTCACGCTCAACAACTTTCTTTTTAACATCCCCATGATCACTCTAGCTTTGCCTTTCCTACACATCTTTTCTCTCTTCTGGTGTATCTTGTGCCCCAGCTCTTGACTACTGTTTGGAGGCCTGCACAAGACTCCAATTATGTTTTTTCCCACCTTTTCGATACCTCAATTCTACCCACACAGATTCTCTATTATCTGACACTACTTAATTTCTTACCATTGATTTAGTTTTATTTTTTACCAATAAGGTAACCCTACCACCTCCGCCCACTGCCTATCGTTTCAATTAGATGTATATCCTTGAATATTCAGCTCCCAATCCTGATACCCTTGCAGCCATGTCTCCGTGATGTCCGACACTTCATACCTTCCAATTCTGATCTGCGCCACAAGCTCATTTACTCTATTCCTAACACTGCATACATTCAGATATAACCCATTCAGTCCTGTATTAACCATTCCTCTTCACATTGTCATTCGTTTGTCCAGTGTGCTTGAAGTTTGATTGCTAACACTCTCCATACGCTCTGTCATATTTATGTCTGTGTTGGAGATTTTAATAACTTCTTCTGAGTTATGCACTCTTACCTCCTCCTTTAACTCTGGTTTTCTAATTCCACCAATATCTGACCTTCCCCATACTCGCCCTATTTAGTTTAAAGCCCTGTCTACAGCCCTCGACGTGCGATCCCCTAGTACTCTGGTCCAAGCATGGTTTAGATGAAGACCTCGCCATTGGATGCTATTCAGCCCGTTTACTCTGCTTTGCAATTCAGTTGGATTTTAGTTATTCTGTTCCATTCAATGGCAGGGTCTATACTCAACATCCCTAGTGGATCAGAAAATGCCCAGTGTCTTTGTGTACACAGCCCTGCTTTGGGAGCATCTACTGCCCGGCGATGAGTTCTGAGGCGTGGCTGTAGGAAATGCTGCATGCAGTAATGAATGGACTGTGGGACTGAGAGGGATAGCTTGGGAACCAGTGACACTGCACTCACACAAGTGCCAGGCAGGACTCCTGAATACCCAGGGCAGCCTGAACACCAGGGTAACTTTTGCGAAAACCGGTTGCATTTGCTGCATCCTTTCACCGACCTGAAGCAGAAATACTGCCAATGGCATAAACACGGAGACAGATAGTGGATAGACGAAAGGAGTTAATGCTCCTAATGCAAACATGGGGAGATTGTACAAATGCCACACAGATAGGCTCCAGAGATTGGAATTGAACCCGAGTCCCTGGCACTGTGAGGCAGCAGAGCTGTGTCACCGTGCCACCCAATGATGGTTAACAGGATTAGTGTTGTCACATGTTGTTTTCTGCAGTCAATTCCCTGGAATACTCTCCCTCAGTCTCGGTAAGATTGGGAAGCCTTTCTATATTATCAGAGGATAATTTAAAATAAACAATAAGGTGGAGAATATGGAACGTATAAGCTAGCTCCCCATATATAAGTATACTGCCAGAGTTTAGTTAAGATCTATAAAAGGAAGAGATGCAAGAGTGAACATTGGCCAACTTGAAAATGAGGCCAACTTGTCCAACTCGAGAAACGGAGAACCAAGTATTGGATGTTGAAATGAATAGGTGCTTTGCATCATTCCTCACAATGGTTGACATCTAACAGCATTCCAGAACTTCAAGACAGTCAAGGGCGAAAGATGAGTGTAGTGGTCAGTGTTGATGAGAATGTGCTGTGGAAACTGCAATGTTTGAAGATCGATAAACCACGCAGACTGGAAGGATAACAACCCAATGTTCTGAAAGAAATAGAGGAGAAGATTGTGGAGGCAGTGGTGGTGGATTTTCAGAAATAAATGTCCTCAGGGAGCAGCGCAGAGAACTGGAAAATCGGAATGTAAAATCTCTGTGCAAGGAAGGAAGGGAGGCAAAAGGCAAGAAATCATAACGCAGTTAGCCTGGCATCGGTCATTAATCGGGTTTTCGAGCCCACTATTAACAATGAGGCCGCAGAGTAGGGTCATAGAAACCCTTCAGTCCATCTCGTCCATGCCGAACCAGATATCCCAGTCTCATATCGTCCCATTTGACAGCACCCGGCCCATATCCCTCTAAACCCTTTTTAATCATATACCCATCCAGATGCATTTTAAATGCCGCAATTGTACCAGCCTCATTAGCCATGATTGATTTATCTCTTCAATTAGATTTTTATGTACTTGAAGAATGTATAGTGTTATAAATGATGTATCTTTTCATATTCTAGTTATTGCCTGTCTACTGTCAAAGCTTTTATGATTTACCCAAGCCACCAACTCAGCCAACTTGCCACTCATACCCTCTAAATTTCCTTTGTTCAAATTCCAATCTCTAGTTTCAGAATGAACGACGCCACAGTCAGATCTCACAGGGTCCATTGTAGTAACATTACTAATTAGACTTTCTCATTGCATAGGACTAAATCTAAAGTATCCCAATCTCTAATGGATTGTGTTATGTTAAATTTCAACTGAGGAGTTGTGGGTGGTATTAATTGCACATTTATCATTGAACATTCCCACTTTTGAAATTATGATAGAGGGAAGAACATTGATGAAGCAGCTGGAGATGGCTTGGCCTGTGATATTTCGCTGAAGAATTGGGTCCTTGTAATGCAGTACATGGAGGTGCATAGTAAAATAGGAGAGTCAGCATGAATTCGTCAAGGAGAGGTCTCGCTGACAAATCTGTCAGAATTCTTTCAGATGATAATGTGCAAGTTTGACAAGGAAGGATGTGATTTGATTGGCTAATTGGGACTCTGCGAATTATGAATCTGCCTTAAATTGAATTTTGTTCATCTATTGGTTACAAGCTGCAAAAGCCGAGATATGAAAACAGTTAAAAATAAAAAGAAAATTCAGCACTAGCTAAATACAATAACGATGGCGGGTCGGGGGATGTGTTATTTCTACATCATGTGGTAGCTGGAGACATTCACTGTCTCACTCAGCAATCCTAACCTGCAGTGTGTCCAGTTCACTAAGTGTGCTATCCACTACCTCCTCAGCATCGCGAATGCTCCGCAGCGTGTCAATCCTTAGCTCCAGAGCCGTCATGCGGTCAAACAACAGTTGCAGCTGGACACACTTCTTGCAAGTCTAAGAGTCAGGAACTTCAGACACGTTCCTAAGCTCCCGCATCAAGCAATAGTTACATGCCACGCGTCTGAGGTCCCCTGCCAATGTAAGCTTAACTTTATATGAACTAACTAAAACCAAACAATGCACTTAAATAAATGAAATATATGGATAAGACATAAAAGCCTTACCTTACAGGATCTTTTTCTTCTGGTTAATGGAGAGGGGCGTTAGGGAGATATGCGTGTATTATCTCGGTATAACCACTGCCCAGATATAAATTAAGCCCTATCCTTCCCGGAAGCCCTCGCTTCACTCATCCTTCTCTCCTCGCCGCTCTGGAAAAATGGAGTTCGTTGACAAGCAGATTTGGTGGAGGTGACAGATATCAGATCCTCTCATCACTGGACTGATTCAGAGGACTCCTCTTTCCCAGTTAATGAACTCACTCTTAAGTATTTATTGTCAAGTCTGTCCATTTTAAAGAAAAAAGAATTGCCGGAGTTGTGCTGAAATGATATTTAAATTTTGGTGCGACGAGACTATTCAATGTGCCAATGAGGTTAGGAATAGGATGGTAGTAGAGTTAAATACATTGGCAAAGAACTAGTAGAGGGGACAGCACTTCCGATATGTGTATCATTGGGATTCCCGAGTCCTCTCTCAAACAAATCTCTATAATATTAACATGGCAGTTATATTAGATTACATTACAGTGTGGAAACAGGCACTTCGGCCCAACAAGTCCACACCGACCCGCAACCCACCCATACCCCTTCATTTGCCCCTTACCTAACACTATGGGCAATTTAGCATGGCCAATTCACCTGACCTGCTCATTTTTGGACTGTTAGAGGAAACCGGAGCACCCGGACGGAACCCACGCAGACACGGGGAGAACGTGCAAACCCCACACAGTCAGTCGCCTGAGGCGGGAACTGAACCCGGGTCTCAGGCCCTGTGAGGCAGCAGTGCTAACTGCTGTGCCACCGTGCCGTCCACTGACCCAAGCTCCAAGTTCATCCATCTTGCCTGTCATACTCCTCACATTATAATCAGTGTACTTCAGACTGCCAGGCCCATTGTGTTCAGTAGCCTCTGTCTGTTTGTTGTTGGTCTTAGCTGTACTAGGATTAGTTGCTAACCCTGCCTCAGTCGTGTACTTGTGGACCTACTGCTCTGGTTCCCACTGTGCACCCCCTCACCAAAAAAAACAACCACACTAGCTTAAACCTTCCTGGGTGACAACAGCAAACCTGCCTGCTAGGAGATTGCTGCCAGTTCAGGTCCATCCCGTCCTTCTTGCGAACAGCCTACCAACCTGCAAATCCCAATGATCCATATATCGGAGATTGCTGCCAATTAAGGTCCATCCCGTCCTTCTTGTGTATATCCTATCGACTCAGGATCTGGTGGCATTGGGCTGAAGTGTGTTTATGTCAACGCAATGATTATTATGGGTAAGGCAGATGAGCTTACAGCCTGATTCAATACATGGGACCATGATGTTGCAGCCATTACAGGCACTTAGTTTGGAGAGGGACAGGACTGGGCGTTCAACGTACCAGGGTTTTGTTGTGTTAGATGAGATAGAAAGGAAGGTAAAAGAAGTGGAGGAGCTGTTTTATTAATCAGGGATAATGTTGCATTTGCATTCAGAGAGGTCGTACTGGAGGGCTCATCCACTGAGGGAATATGAGTACAGCACAAAAATAAGATTGATGCAATTACTGCGTTCGGATTATACTATAGTCCTTTCAACAGCCACCGAGACATTGAGAACAAATGTGTGGGCCAGTTATGGAAAGGTGTCATAAAAACAGAGTTGTCATAGTGAGTGACTTCAACATCCCCAATATTGACTGGGACTCCCTGAGAGCAATGGCTTAGACGGGGCAGAATGTGTTTGGTGCATCCAAGCGGGTTACTTGAAACGGTATGTGGATAGTCCACTACAAGAAGGGTCATACTGGACCTCGTATTTGCTAATGAGCCTGGACAGTTGACTGGCAATTCAGGGGGACAGCATTGTGGAATCATTTTGGAAACTCCTTCAGTTTTAAGATAGCTAAGAACATGGATAAGTCAGGACCTTTTGAGAAGCTATGGAATTGGAATAAGGCAAGTTACGTCAGTATCAGGCAGGAGCGAGGGAGTGTTAATTGGGAGGAGTAGCTATAAGAAAATCCATATTTTGTGTGCGGCAATGTTTATTAAATCCTGATTGCAATATCATCTGGCGAACGTCCTCTCGCCTGTTCGAATTTCAATCTATTTTACTTAAAGTCGCTGTATACCAGAGAACAGCAAGAGATAATGGATGATTGTGACCTGTGTCCTTCACTGAATCAGCTTGTCTCTACAGGCACCTAACGTTTTTATTGTGGGTCAGAGAAGCTCAGAAATAATAGAGCACAGACAGAAGCCATTCAGTCCTTCGTACACCCACGAGCTCTCCAACTACGCTATCTGAAAGCAGAGAGAGTTATTGGAGATAGACAGAGAGAGAGAGAGAATGAAATAGAAAGAAAGAATGTGAAGGGAGATAAACAGAGAGGAGATAAACTGGAGTGCCAGAGAGAGTGAGAAATGAAGAAGTGTGATTCGGGGATGAAATTAGATAGATCAGGAGACAGCATGAGGTGAAATAGACAGAAGATGGAAGTTTTATTTAAAAATTCCCCTGAACCGCAAACTCTTTGTATGGGAACCATACCCTGTGAACACCATGCTGATACTGGTTGTGATCCTAGATCATTTACTCCTATAATATCACAGAGTTGAGTGGCTGACAGCTAAACAGAATCCAATTGACTGGCTCCAGAGAGAAGGTGGAATAATTTAAATTGACTGTGCCAATAATAGCAGGAACTGATAACCCCCTGAGACACTGTGCGAGAGACTGGGCCAGAGAAATTCATTGAGGGGAATCACTGTCAGAGGGGAAATCAGCATCTCAGCTGTGGGTCAAGTATTACTGAAAAAGGTTTGCACATCACTTCCATGGTTTAGTAATCCACATTTCACTTCATATAGCTCGATATCATGAGTGTATTTTAACAATCTTATCTCTTTGTCCATTTCATATTTTGGTTTGTCGAGAAAATCATTTTGTCCCTGTATTTTGTGTTGAATAAACACATTTCATTTCTGGGGAAGAAAGGACCTATTCTGATGGGACAGCCTTTATCGGATCCAGGCTGGGACCAGAGTCCGAATGAAATGCATAACTAGGGTGGTAGACCGGCATGTAAATGGAATAGGAGTGGTGGTTGTGGTGGGGGAACAGGAATCAGTTTTAGGGGTAATTCGAAACCTGAATTAAAAGAGGAGGTAAAAGTGCAGAATTCAGGATAGATTATTAAAATCTCCATCACAGACATAAATAGGGTAGAGTATCTAGAAATGATTAACAAACAAGCTTCAAGCGCACTGGAAAATGAATGATAATGCGAGGAGGGATGGTTAATGCAGGACTGACAGTGTTATATCTGAATGCCTGCAGTATGAGGAATAGGGTAAATGAATTCGTGACCCTGATCGAAATTGGCAGGAATGACGTGATGGGCATCACGGAGACATGGCTGCAAGGGGATCAGGATTTGGAGCTAATTATTCAAGGATATGCACCCTATCCAAGATACGCAGGTGGGCTGACGAGGTGGGGTTGCCTTATCAGTAAGAAATGAAATTAAATCAATAGCAAGAAATAACACAGGGTCAGATGGTGTAGCATCTGCATGGGTAAAAATGAGAAAGCAAAATGTTAAAGCAACCACAGTTGGAGTCTTATGCAGGCCTACAAACATTAGTGAGGAGCTGGGCATTCAGATACATCAGGAGATAGAAAAGATGCGTACGAAAGGCATGGTCAGCAGCTACATAGAAAGAGAGAGGAAGACAATGTTAGAACATTAGACTGGAATGTTCCAACAACGGATCAGAATCTGAGAGTATTCAACTGGAATGTTCCAACAATGGATCAGAATCTGAATGTTTGAGATGGAAAGTTCCATCAATGGACAGGAGTTTATCTGCGGGTCTTTACTGGCTTTCTCAGGTCTGGCCATGTTTAGAATTGCGATTAGACACCGTACTGAGGATCATTCATGCTGGGTACTATCCCATCCTCGCTATTATTGGTGTTGCTGGGAAGCCAATCTCTGCCCATTCTATAAACGGTGGTGAAGGTTATTGCTATTTCGTTTATTTATATTTTAAAAATGCATAAACTGTTATCTTCAGTCTCCCTTTTGCCCTGAACTATTCAAGTCTCTGTATTCTCTCTGTCATGAAACCTGCCTACACCTACTTATAAAATCCCCAGTCTCCAACTCTGCCTCAGTGCTGTTGCTGAATTAGCCATCATCTGACTCCTGCATAACTTCACATTTTACGGCTCCAATTCTTTTCTGACCACTATTCCAGTTACAAATATTTTGACCACAAACTTTTTCTTGTCTCTCCAGTTATTTCATAATAGAGACCTCATATCAGATTAATAATGTCACTGGCTGTGTAACTCAGATGCAATTCACAGGTACAAGTTACGACTTTAAAAACATTGTTTCAAATCCTACCACAGCCGATGTTAGAACTTAAAGTTGAATGGCAACAATTGGAAAGAAACCTCATTTTACAAACAGCAACCATAAACATTCAGGATTTCTTTTATTATTTCACTGATAGCCTTTGGTAAAGAAACTAAGTGTGACAAAAAAAATCAGCTCCATATTGTCTTGACAAATGGTCTCGCAGTCAACGACAATTAGTGATGGATGACAAATGCTGCCCTTGCCAGTGATGCTGACATTTTGTGAAACAACAGCACTAAAGGTGAAATAAACCAAGGCACTGTAAATGATGGAGGTCAGAAATAAAATTCTCCAGTGTCAGAAAACGTTGGAGAATCTCAGCAAGTATGGTAGCGTGTGTCAGGAGAAAAACAGATAAAGTGTCGAATCTAGTACCCTACATCACAACTGAAGGCAACTGGGAAATAACATTATTTCTATCAGGGATGGCCGGATGAGTGATGGGGAGGTTAGTTGAATGGATGGAGAAATGTCCAGAGAGAGAGAGAGAGAGAGAGAAATGAAAAGCGAACAAGGGGACTGCTGATGATGAACCAGAAGGAAAAGCAAATGGGAGCTGATTCTAAAATTTCCCCTTTTCCCATATTCCTGAATATCATGTTAATTTAGATGTGTCCCTGTTTAAATTGAGTTATATTCCCTCTGCACTTCTTCTCTAAGTGTTGTGATCTACTCCATCTGCAATACAAGTGCTGCCATTGCAGTTGCTGAGATACAGAAAAAGGTAATGTTACATTGTCAACTGCTTCTTTGGAGAGAGGAACTGTGAGTGTGGGACTGTGCAGAGATGTAACGGCTTTTTCCGCTAAGAAGAGAAACATTTTCAACATTAAATGCGTGCACCGCGTGTGTGGGGATTTGACTTGCTCCTGTCATTGCAGAGTAAAGAGAGTTCTATGGACGCTTTTTTCGGATTTGTGTTATCAGCTACTGCGTCCATTCAGAGAGACCAAACATATGGTGACTCCCTAAACATCATGGCATAGAGAGAGAATACAGGGGGCCAACACCTTCAACATATTGTCTAGCTATCACCATTGCTAACAGCCAAACCGAGAATGCAACTTTTCAAAAAAATGTTTTGTGATTTACGCATGAAAGAAGTGAAACTATCACGGTATTCTAACAGATGAAAGACTTACCAGATAATCAATTTTTCAATGTATAATTTCAGTTACATCACACTGTACATTTTTGCTAAAAGTTCTGTGTGTTAATATTGAGCCCTCCACTACCACCTGATGAAGAAGCGACGCTCCGAAAGCTAGTGTGCTTCCAATTAAACCTGATGGACTATAAACTGTTGTTGTGTGATTTTTAACTGAATATTTAAAACAGGATGGAGAGGGTAAACAGGAAAATAAATAGCTTTACATCAGCTGTGAGAAACACATTGTAACATTTTATAAGGAACGTGACAACTAGACACTTCGAGAATAATGATATGATATGATAGAGTCAGCCTAGATTCAGGAAAGGGAAAATATTTTTGATAAATTTGATGGAATTGGTGGAGATTGTCCGTTGTGACATCGACAATTGAGAATCATTGGGAGTAGGTTATTTGAATTTTCCCAAAACGTTTGACACGGTCGAATACTGATGAGTGGGGAATGTTTGAGTCCATGGGTAGGTCGGGGTAGAATACACCAAATGATCAAAAATTGGATTATGGGGAAAATGAAGAGAGTAGAGTTTTTCTTTGGGTGGACGTCTTGTGGGGTATCAGAAGGATCAGTGCTTAAGAAATAACTGTTCGCTTGGTATAAAATGATTCAGATGGGTACAACAAATATTATGATTCTCATTTATATTTATTAAATGGTGAGAGGTTGGGAAGTTCTGTTGTTGAAAAGGACCTGAATGTCTTAGGTTATAAATCACTAACAGATTTTCTACGGGGCAGGAAGTAAATGATGTGTGGTTCTTCGTACAAAATGATTGAAGTACCAGAGTTAGTATATCTTTCCTAATGGTGTGTTTTGTTGAGATAGTATTTCATTGCATTGTGTACAGATTTGGTCAGCTTTATCAATAATGATCTCTTTGTCACCAAGACAATGCAAAGGAGTTTCAACGGACTAAATCCTGGCACGATGGCACCATGAGGAGAGAGGGCATAACTCTGTGTTTAATCTGTAGCACTGTGAGAGAATAAGAAGTTGAAACTTGATGGCTATAGACGAATACTCATTACATCCCAAACAGATGAATAGGGTGAAAATTCCATATTTTGTAACTGGATGATTGATTCCCGATAGTTTACATGCCTGTGCAGAACCCTCATGTATATTGACAGAGAGATACAGGCTCTGAATGAACACTCACATTTTAATGCACCGTTAATGTGTGACACTGAATTGAATGTCACTTTGGACACAATCCTGTCAGCAGTCACAATACCATCAATCTGAAAGAGTTAACAATTCCGTACCACCTTCTGACCTCCATGGAGATCATGGATCTACTATCTTGGAGATGCAAGACACCTCGGTGAATGGTTAAAAAAGTTGGCTTCATTCCTACTGCCAGAAAACCATGTTAAAGTTACACATATGTAATATGAGTAATTAAGCCACGAGGAACAAGATGATGCAGTCTATCTGTTTAGTCCCTGCTCCATTTGTTTGTGAAGTTGGAGCATCTCTGACACCTTCCTATTCCTGGGTTAGTGACTTGAGAAGCTGAATGATCGCTTTCTGTCCCTCAGTAAGTAACTCCAGGTGCAAAACGCTCTCTTTCTGATCCCGTGTAAGTGCGGGAGTGAGCAGATTCCTTCTCTTACTGTGTATTTGGCAGGAGGGACTGAATGAACTATCACACATCTTGTCCAATAGTTTGGTGGGTTGAATGACTTCCACATATTCTTGTGAGCTCAGATTTACGTGCCGAATGAGCTGCACCATTTACTGTGGAAATGTACAGTTGTCTAGCAGTGCTGTTACATGAGTGTTACCCAGACTTTAACAGCACGATCTTGAATGGTGTCCAGTTCTTGCTGCATATGGATACAGACTGCTTCAAGAGCTGAGGAGGGTCACCTTGTTCTGAAAACTATGTAAACGTCAGTGAATATCCCCAATTCTGCTCAGTTTGGACTCAATGGGCTGAATGGCCCCTTTCCACGCTGTAAGGATTCTATGATGACAAATTGGTGGTGCCTGGGCTGAAGGAGCTACCCTGAGAAGCTCTTGCAGTGATGCCCTACGGCTGAGATGATTGATGTCCCCTGATCATAAACATCTTCCCTTATGCTGTGAATAATTTCAAACAGTATAGAGGTCGTAATCAATTCTAATTAAGTGCGATTTTCCTCAGATCCTTGATGTCAACCTCAGTCTAATACTGCCTTGAGTTCAGGGCTAGCCTCTCGGTCTAATCTCTCGTGTTTCCTCTTCTGTTCATATCAATAGGTCATGGTGTAGAAGCAGAGAATGTTTTCTTAAACAGAGGGTAGTGAATGTCAGGAATTCTCTTACACAGGGAGTTAGGGGAGCTAGATCACTGAAAGAGACCAGTTTTGTCCCGCAGGGATCAGTTCTGGGACTTCTTCTCTTTGTGATTTTTATAACTGACTTGGATGACGAAGTGTAAGTGTGGGTTAGTAAGTTTGCCGATGACACAAAGCTTTCTGAAGTGGTACATGGGTTATTGCTGGGCTTTTGTAGGTTGCAACAGGACATTGACATCATGCAGAACTGAGATAAGAAATGGCAGATAGAATTCAAGCTGGAAAAGCGTGAAATAATTCCCTTTGAAAGCTCAAATTTGCAGAATATAGCGTTATAGGCAGGGTTCCTGGCAGTGTGGAAGAAGAGGGATTTTGGCGTCCATGTCCATGGATACCTCAAAGTTGCCACCTAAATTGATAGGGCTGTTAAGGAGGCGAATGGTGTGTAAGCTTTCATTAGAAGGGAGGTTGACTTTAAGAGCCGTGAGGTTATGCTACAGCTCTGTCGAGCCCTGGTTAGACCACACCTGGAGTATTTTGTTCACTTCGAGTCACCCCATTATAGGAAGGATGAGGAAGCTTTAGAAAGGGTGCAGAGTAAATTTAACAGCTTGCTGGCTGGACTGGAGGGCAGGTCTTATGAAGAAAGGTTGAGGGAGCGAGGGCTTTTCTCACTTGCGTTCAGAAGAATGAGAGGTGACTTGATAGAGGTGTAAAAGGTGATGAGAGGCAAAGAGAGAGTGAATAGCCAGATACTTTTCACCAGGGTAGAAATGTCTCACCAGGGGTCATAATTTTAAGGTAATTCAAGGAAGGTTTAGGGGAGATAACAGCGGTAGGTTTTTTTCACACAGAGAGTGGTGGGTGTAGAGTCAAATACGTGAGGGAAATACGTGGATAGGCATGTGGAAGAAAGTGCACGGAAGAATGTAGGTGAGTCTGATCTTAGAGTAGGATAAATGGGTGGCACAACATCAAGGGTCGAGATCCTCTACTGTGCTGTACTGTTCAATGTTCTGTGTTCGATGGAAGTATTTGTAGAGGCTGGAGATGGATTTTGACCTGTCAGAGAGGTAAGAGTTATGAGGATTTGGACTTTAAAGAGGATTTTAGACTAAGAGAACATCAGCCACGATCTTAGTGAAGGGCAAGGCAGGCTTGGGAGGTGGGGGTGGGAGGTGAACAACATGCTCTTGTTCCTGATGTTCTCACATTCTGTTATTGGAAAGTTAGTGGGTGTTATTTTCCTGTAAGGTCTGTTTGAATGCTGTGGCCTGTGAGACCAGAGAATTTTGTAAGCCATCTCTGAGTGAGGTATGGGGGCTGTATTCACAATGAATCTGAGTCTGCAACATGACCAATAAATGACACACAAGTTGCAGAGAGGGGCAGCTCTGTCAGGAGAGATGAGGGTTCTGTTTCATAATCATCCTGGGATTTCCAATTACATTTTCCAAATCTCCCCAAACTGTTTGTTCAGAATTGAGCGACTGAATGGTAGCCTCTGTTTCTGGCACCAGTTTATAACAGCAAGTGGTCTCCAACTGCTCCTGTCTAGCAGGTTTGAGGGGCTGAATGGAACACAGAAAATGGGACCGAGGAGCAGGAGTGGGTCATGAGGTACTTCGAGCTTTTTCCACCAGGCACTATGATTGTGGCTGATCAGGTTGTGTTGTCAGCCCAACTTTACTGTCTGTAACCCAATATCCGTGACTCACTTCTCTGACAAATCTTTAATTAACTCAGCTTTGAATTCTTGTATTCAGAGAGGCATCTCCAACTTCTAGGGAAAAGCATTTTCACTTGAAAGGCCCTTTTTAGAATTTTTCCTCATCCATCTTATTCAATTAGAGAGTCATATAGCGTGGAAACAGATCCTTTATTCCAGCTTGCCCGTGCTGACCAGATATCACATCTCTGACCTAGTTCCTCTTGCCAGCATTTAGCCCATATTGTTCTGAACCATTCCTATTGATGCACCTGTCCAGATACATTTAAACATGTAATTGTACCCGCTTCCATCACTTTCTCTGACAGCATTTCCATACATGCACCACCATCTGCATGAAAAAAGTTACCCCTAAGGTCCCTTCTAAATCTTTCCCCCGTCACCTTCAACCTATGACACTACTTGTGGACTCCCCGACTCTGGGGAAAAGACCTTGTCCATTCAGGCTATCCATACCCCTTATGATTTTATAAACTACTTTCATGTCACCCCTCAGTATCTGACTGTCCAGGGGGAAAAGCCTCAACCTGTTCATCCAATCCCTGTTGATGAAACCTTCAGGTTCCAGAAAACCATTATAAATCTTTTCTGCACCCTCTTAAGCTTAACAGCATCAACCATTTAGCAGAGCCAACCACATTGTACGCAGTATTCTTAATGTGGCCTCACAAGCGTCCCTGTGCAGCCGCAAAATGCCACCCCAACTCTTATACTCAATGTTCTGACCATTTCAGGCAAGCATGCCAACTGCATTGTTCACCACCCTGTCTACCTGCAACTACACTTTCAGGGAACTATGAACCTGCACCAGTAGGTCACTGTTCAGCAACATTCCCCAGGGCACGACCCAGCTTTAATTACCAAAATGCAAAATCTGAAAAACGTGTTGCTGGGAAAGCACAGCAGGTCAGGCAGCATCCAAGGAGCAGGAGAATCAACGTTTCGGGCAGAAGATTGTGATGCAAAACATCACAAATATCTAATTTAAACTTTATCTGTCAGTCCTTGGCCCTTTGATGGTCAACGGTGCCGTTGTACTCTGAGATAATTGATGTTATCTGTAAACTTACTAAACATGCCTCCGATATTCCCTTCCAAGTCGCTTATATCCATAATGAAAAGCAGTGAGCACAGCACTGATTATGTCAGCACACCGCTGGCGACAGGACTTCAGTCTGAAAACAATCCGTTATCTTCAGGACAATTTTGTATCCAATTGGTTAGCTTTCCCTGGATTCCTTGTTGCCTAACCTTAGTAACCTGTCGATGATGGGGAACCTTATTATACACCTTGTAGAAGATTGTGTTGACACTATATACAACAGTGCCTTCTTCAGTCTTCTTTGTCACCTCTTCAAAATACTCAAAATTATCAATGGGACATGATTTTCACCACACAAAGCTATCTTGACTAACCCTAATCAGTCCTTGTCTTTCTAAATGGATGGAAGTCCTATCCCTCAGAATCCCTTCCAACAAACTCCTGTACATTGACGTTAGGCTCACTGAGTCTATAATTTCATGTGCTTTTTGATCGCTGTTCCCTTTTCTAGTCCCACTCCTCCACTGGCCATAAAAAAATATGACTAGTATGGTGATGTGGCCAAGGATATAGTTCTCAGAGTGTGACAGGGTCAGTGTTAGGAACAAGTCAGATGGATTTCTTTAGTCTGCTAAAACAACACGTTTATGACAAAAGCAAAATTACTCAAACTATGATGGAAATAAGCATGCCGAGAGGATTTGCATATATATACATTGATCTTTCCCTTTGAAAAATACTGTGGAACACACACACACACACACACATTTGATAACAAACTAAAAAGCAAAATATGTGCAAAGTTAACTTGAAAGAACTTTTTCCAAATATTATTCGAACTCATGACCAAAGGAAAAACGAGAGTTTGACCCAAATGCTGTTCTAATTATCGAGTAATCAAGTCCTACAGCATGGAGAGAGGTCATTTGGCCCAAACTGGTCCATGCTGACCCAAATGTCCATCCACACTAATCCCATTTCCCAGCACTTGGCTCATAGACTTCTCTTCCTTTCCTGCCCATGTACTTGTCGAAATGTCATTTAAATATTGTTAATATAAATGCATCAACCACTTCCGCTGGCAGCTCATTCCCTTTGCGTACCACTCACTGTGTAAAATAGTTTCCATCAGTTTCTCTTTTATTCTTTCCCCTCTCACCTTAAACTGATGTCCTCTCGTCCTCAATTCCATAACTCTGGGAAAATAGGCTGAGTCCATTCACACTGTCCATGCCTGTTATAATCTTGTGCATTTCTATTGGATCCCTCTCAGTCTCCTACACTCTAAAGAAAAAGTTGTCGCTTGTCCTACCTTTCCCTATAAGTCACATTGTTGAGTCCTGGCAACATCTTTATAAATTCCGTCTCCACACATTCCAATTTAAAAACATCTTTCTGATCGCAATGTGACCAAAACTGAACACAACACTACAAGTGCAGTCTCACCGACATCCTGTATAACTGCAACATAACTTCCCAATTTTCTCCTCCATGTCCTTACCGATGAATGTCAGTGTGCCAAAAGCCTTCTTCACTGCCATATCCACCTGTGACTCCAATTTCAGAGAAGTGTACCTGAACTTCATGGTCCCTCTGCTCAACTGCACTCCTTAATGCCCTACCATTCACCATGAAACTCCTACCTCGATCTAACTTTGCAAAAATAGTCCTCGGCCCACTTCTCCAGTTGATCAAGGTCACTGACCTCAGAGGAACGTCATGTGTCTCAGGCCTCCAGTCCAAAAGCATCCTTTCACTATTACGCTCTGCTTACTACCATCAAGCCAGGTGTGTATCCAATTTGCTAACTCCCTCTGGATTCCATGCGATTCTAACCTTTCAGAACAGCCTATCAATGGTAACCTTGTCAAAGGCCTTACTGAAAACCATACAGACTACATCTACCGCCCTGCCCTCATCAACATTCCTTGTCACTTCATCAATGAACTCAAACAAATTTGTGAGGCATGATCTCCCACTCACAAAGCCATGCAATCTGTTCAGTCTAAAAACAACTATTAATAATAATTATTAAAATTAATAATAACAAACAATAATAAATAATAATAAGATGACATTTTCAGTGGAGAATAAAATATCCATGGTATGTTTCATTGGAACTTGTATCATGGGTGAAGGGAAAATAGAATTTGTACCTGTGTCATTGAACTGTGTTGACAACAAGCAAGGGTGGCATGGTGGCTCAGTGGTTAGCACTGCTACCTCGCAGTGCCTTGGATCTGGGCTTGATTCCAGATTCGGGTGACTCTCTGCGTGGAGTTTGCACATTCTCCCTGTGTTTTGTGGGTTTCCTCCAGGTGCTCCATTTTCCTCCTACAATGCAAAGATGTATAGGTCAGGTGAATTGGCCATGCAAAGTTACCCATAGTATTATGTGCATGCATCAGGGCTAAATATAGGCTAGGGGAATGGGACTGGGTGTGTTACTTTTTGGAGGGTCCTTGTGGCCTTGTTGGGCTAAGTTGCCCGTTTCCATCCTGTAGAGAATCTGAAATAAAAACACTTTCTAACCAAAAGCTGTCTTTCCAAATGCATGTATGTCTTATTCCTCAGAGTCTTCTCAAGTGACCTACGTACCACAGATGTTAGACTTCCTGGCCTATAGTTCCCAGTTTTTCTTTGCTTCCATTCCTGAATAATGGCACAGCATTTGCTACCCTCCAATCTTCTGGAACCTAACCTGTGGCTAATGATGATGCAAAAATATCACCCAGAGTCCCCGTAGTTTCTTCTGTAGCCTGTTGCAGTGTTCTTGGATACATCTGTTTAGGACCAGGAGATTTATCCACCTTCATACATTCTAATGCATCCAACACGTCCTCTGCTGTGATAGTGACTCACCCCAAGATAACACCACGACCTTTGTTAAGCTCCCAGGTCTTCATGTATTTCTCCACAGTAAACACACAGGAGAAATATTCTTTGAGAATCTCGCAATTCTCCTGTTGTTCCACACATGCATGTTCACTTTGGACCTTGAGGGGTCATATTCTCATTTAGTTATTCCTTTTACATTAATATATTTAACTAACGTCTTTGGATTCACCCTAATCTTCTCAGCCAAGGCTATCTCTCGCCCCCTTTTCGCCCTCCTGATTACCATCCTCAGTAAACTCCTGTATTCCCTGGATACCGCCACGGAATCCCTTGATCCCAGCTGCATGGACCTGAGCCACGCCTCCTTTTTGCTAGTTATACCCTCACAAGAACATATAGACCTTGAACTGTCGACATTTCAATTTAAAGGCCTTCCACTTGCCAGAAGTCCTTTCGCCTGCAAACAAACTCCTCCAACCAACCCCTACAAGCTCCTGTCTAATTCCATCAAAATTCGCCTTGCCCCAATTTAGAACTTGAACATGTGAACCAGTTTTGTCCTTCTCCATAACGATTTTAAAATTAATACAACTATGGTCACTGGTCCCAGAGTGCTCCCCCATTGTCACCTCAGTCACCTGTCCTGCCATAGTTCTTACAGTAGGTCAAGTTTCGTCCCTTCCCGAGTCTACATACTGCTTGAGGAAACTTTTCTGAACACACTTAATAGATACAACCCGTCTTGTCCTTAATTCTAAGTCATTCCCAGTCTATGGTAGGAAAATTAAAATCTCTTACTGTGGCAATCCTATTGATCCTGCGAGTCTCCCCAATCTCTATACATATTTTTATTCCTGTAATTCCCCATTTACTATTTGGGGGCCTCTAAATCAACCCAAATAATATCACCATTTCCTTCTTATTTCTTAGCTCCACCCACAAATCCTCATTGGATGATCCATCAATTATTTTATCTCTGATTACTGCTATGATACTCGCCTCAATCAAAAATTAAACTCCCCGTCCCCTCATTCCACCATCTGTGTCCTGCATAAACCACCTGTACCCTGGTACATTAAGCTGCCAGCCCTTTCCCTCCCTTAGCCATGTTTCTGTAATGGCTATAATATCCAAGTCCCACATACCTATTCACACCCTGAGTTCATCGGCCTTGCCTGTCAGCCATCTTGCATTGAAACAGTTGCAACAGACATTCCTTGCTTTCCGTCGTGTTCCAGCCTAACCTGTCTCTTCACTTTACTGTTTCTGATTACTATATCTCTTTCCTGCCTCACACTTGCCGTCCTGCTGTTGAGGATCCCACCCCTCCCCAACCCCAGCCAAACTAGTTGAAACACTCCCTTGCAGCACGAGCAAACCTGCCTGCCAGGATATTGGTCCCCTTCCAGTTCAGGTACAACCCGTCCTTCCCGAACACATCACCTCTGCCCCACAAAAGATCCTAGTGATCCAAAAATCTAAATCTCTGCCCACTGCACCAATTCTTTAGCCACCCATTCACCTGCCATATCCTCCTGTTCTTACCCTCACCAGCACGGAGCACTGGAAGTAAACCGGATATTACCACTGCCTTTTACCCTTTTTCTTAGCTCTCTATAATCACTCTGCAGGACCTCATCACTATTTCTATTTGTCTCATTTGTCCTAATGTGCACAATGACTTCTGGCTGCTCCCCTACCCCGGTGAGAACGTTCTGCAGCCGCTCTGCGACATCCTGGACCCTGGCACGTGGGAGGCTAAACACCATCCCGGATTCCCATTTGCAGACACAGAATCTCTTGTCTGTCACCCTCACTATCGCGTCTGAATAATTCCTTCTGAAGTTATTCTGCTTGCACAACCTTCTGAAAATGGGATTTCTTCCTGAAACAGTTGTATTTGGCTGAATTGCTTTGCTTCAGGCAGTGGGGAGATTCCAATGAATCCTCATCAAGAATCCTCCATGAGTGGGAAAGGCGACAGATTTTTTTTCACTCCCACACGTTGATGTGATGAGCGACAGGGAAACAGAAAGGGAGCAATGGACTGTTCCTTCACAGATAGACTACATTTTTCCATCTCTAAGTTAAATCAATAACGTTATCAGACCCCAAACTGTACCATGTGAGGTCTCCTTGAACATTGTCCGAACTGTATGACACCATCACATTCTCGACTCCAGGTCAGTGCATTATTGCTGTTGTCGTACACAGAATCAATTCATTAACAATAAATGGCCCTACTTATTTTCAAAATCTGTTAATATGTGCCTGCATAATATAAAAATAAGTGTTTCATGTCTTCACAATATCTGTGTTAAGATGAATATGTTTTATTCTTTAAAAAATACAGAAATTACTGGTAAAGCTCAGCCTGTGTTGCAGCATGTATGACGAGAAATCAGAGTTCAATTTTTCAGTCCAATGACCTTTCCTTTCAAACTGAATTATTCTGAAATTATTTCCCCAGTTTTAATTTTACACACAAGAATAAATATCCATCCGGTATTCACCAACTATACTCTTCTCAAGCTCTTATATGGTTAATACAACAACCCTCATTCGCAGGCTGAACTGTTAATTCTTCATAACGTAATGCCTTCATCCCAAGAATGAGTAAAGAGAAAACAACTTTGAAACGTTTCGAAAGCAATTTTGTTTTTCTTTCCAGTTTAGGCAATTCTAACTACACATAATACTTCAGAAGTGATCTCAGCAATGCCCTGCATTGATGCAGAAAAACATCGCTAAATCATACCCAACACCCTTGCCCAAAACAGAATCATTCCATTTACCTTCCAAATCATTTGCTGCATCTTCAGAGTAATTTGATATGAGTCATGTGCCAGAACACACAAATCCCTCGGTACCGCTGAATTCTGCATTCTCCTTGCATTTTAAATAATTTTCTGCTGTTTTGTCTTTTCCCCAAAACAGAAAATTCCCATCACATATATAGTACTGTTACTCTTTTCTGGTGAAGGTTTGCTCACAACTGTCCTCTTCCTGTGTGCCATTGCTTGATGCTCTGACCTCGTCCAGTCTGATTCCCATTGCAGATGTTCTGCACTCCCTCTGTCTGTATCCCATTGCAGACTCTCTGCCCTCCGTCTGTCTGTATCCCATTGCAGACGCACTACCCTCCCCCTGTATGCATCCCATTGCAGACGCTAAGCCCCTGCCCTGTCTGTATTCCACTTCAGATGCCCTACCCTCCCCGTTTGTATCTTATTGCAGGTGCTCTGCACTCCCCTGTCTCTATCCCATTGCAGACGCTCTGCCCTCCCCTGTCTCTATCCCATTGCAGATGCTCTGCCCTTCCCCTTTCGCTCTCCCATTGCAGATGCTCTGTCCTTCCTATGTCTCTACCCCATTGCAGATGCTCTGTCCTTCCTATGTCTCTACCCCATTGCAGATGCTCTGCCCTTCCCCTGTCTGTATCCCATTGCAGATGATCTGCCCTCCCCCTGTCTCTACCCCATTGCAGATGATCTGCCCTCCCCCTGTCTCTACCCCATTGCAGATGCTCTGCCCTCCCCCTGTCTGTGTCCCATTGCAGACGCTCTTCCCTCCCGCTGTCTGTATGCCATTGCAGACGCTCTGTCTTCATTTGACATCTTATTGAATGACTATCCTGGTGCATGAGCAAACTGAGCTCCATCCCTTTCATCAAATTCATTGGTATGGATTGCAATTTGTTGATGACATCACACAGATCCCTGAAGAATTCCACTAATTACAGCTTTCCAAACACAAAATGAGTAATGATCTCTATTCTGTATTTCCTGACGCTACCTCAGGTGACCCTTGACCACTCACTCTATCCATGCCCTTCATCATTTTATAAACTTCTAGAAAGTGCAAATGTGAATCCAATCAAGACGAATGGCTGTGCTTTCAGGCATCCTGCGTCTAAGTTCTCAAATTCAGTAGTCGTACCTCTTCCTTCACATCAAGGCACGATTGCAAAAAGAGTTTAATCAACTTGTACAGACATATAATGAAACAGCTCTGTGTGCTTTGAGACTGGAAGTTTCGGCCCAGTGATGGTGACACTACCATCATTCAGCATTAGCCACTGAAGCTGCAACATGATGCTCCTGTGTGTTTATTCATCAGCCTGTTGTAAAATGTTGTGACACACCTCCACAGGACATGAATACACTCCACCTTCTCCAGTGATAAGGGCACTACCAGACAGTCATGGACTGGAATCAAATCCAGAGTTCCGCCTCAGAAACGTGGGCACCAACCATTAAACAAGGTCTAAACCATGCCCAGATTTGGGGGCTTATTTTAAGTGTATGGTTTTATTAAATTCTGGTTAACATTACCAAATTATACAGGGGACATTTCTCATGAAAACAAATACAAGTTATTCGCCTTAACTGTAGAGATGTTGAGTGTATTTGCTGTGCCATTGAGATAAACTATGAAGATCTTTAATTCCTTGACTATGATTTCCGGTTTAAATGGCTATTATCAGTAGTCTGCTATTTTAGGTGAAGAAATCCTGCAACACACTCTGCACTATGAAGGATCTCGAGTAGATATCAATACTGAACACCAGAGACGTGGAAGGAGCACAATTCTGGTCCTAAAACATCGATCATTATTTCAAATCTCTAACCTGTGACTTCCCTCTTCCTAAAATCATTCATTGATACAGGGCAAGTGTTTCCTTTCCAGCTTTTGCTTACCGATTCCTCCCTCTGCCTGCGCAAGGAAAACCAAGCTCTGGGTCGTTGGGAAACTCAAGGCTGGTGTCTGTAGGCCTTCTGGAGAGGGGAGTATCGTTTTAATCCGAAAGGGAAGTATGAGGGGGCAGTAATATCACTCACTGGGCTGAGGTGTGGCAAATGGGGTTTAACCTGGATACATGTCAGGCATTGCATTTTGGTAAAACAAACAAGGGGAGGGCTTACGCAATGGAGACTGGGCTTTGGTAGTTACATAGAAAAGAGGGACCCAGGGGCGCAGGTATAATTCTTTGAAGTTTGTGGCACAGGATGTTTAAGGTTACTTCATTGCTCAGACCTTTGAGGTTAGAAGTTGGGAAGTCATGCTGAGATTGTGCAGGACATTGATAAAGTCTCATCTGAAGTACTGTGTGCAGGTCTGTTATTGGAAGGCAATTATTAAGCTGGAGTTGGTTCAGAAGAGATTTACCAGGATGTTACCAGTAACACCTCATCTTCTGCCTCGGAAGCCAACAAACACACAACATGAACATTAGATTCACTGATTTACAAATCTCCCCTCGCCAACCCCCGGACTCACATCTGCCCTCTCGAGGAGACCTAATGTCCATCTTCCTTCCCACCAACTGTTCTACACTCCCGACCAATCCATCACTGTCACCTCCTACCCTCACTCAAATATCTTTCCCCACCATCACCCTATCACCCATTTTCTCTTAGCCCCTTCTCCCTCCCCAGTCCTGAAGAAAGGTCCTGTCTGAAACGTTGACTCTCTTGTTCCTCGGATGTTGCCTGACTTACTGTGCCTTTTCCACCGCCATGCTTTACCTACAGTGAATTATCAAACAGCTGCAGTCCCCATTATCTCTTAGGTACAGTTCCCTGATAACATAATCATGTCGTTGTCTGTTACAACCCCATGTAGTCTTAGGGATATTTTCTTCTCAGATCATGGACGATAAAAGTTCTCTCATTGTCTTCCTGATATTGCAGTGCCTAATTAGTAGATACAGAATGTATGTTTCAATTTACAAACGGAGAGGCATGCTTATATTCTGATAAACCTCTGGCATTGCTCCCATATCCAAGGCAGATTGAATGCTTACACATGATTGATCTACCAGACCCAACATTTGTTCCCTCAGTCACCCTCACATATCCCATCCAGAATGTGTAAATTTTAATCATAATTTTGAATTTTAATAAAAAGTATTGAATTGAAATGGGTTAACGGGAGGTATTTGTTCAGCAACTGTGATTGATGTCAGTCTCCGTGCATCCTAACTTTGTCACTGGAGGGCTTTCCTCTCTATTAATTAGGGATTTGGTTCAATGTGTTATCCCATAGTATCAGCGGTAGCATCACCGACAGCACAGTCTGGCATCAGCAGATCCAGAGAGAGGGGAAGGAGAGATCAGAATCTGAGAACATTAGACTGGAAAGTTCCAACATGGATCAGAATCTGAGAACATTAGACTGGAATATTCCAACAATGGATCAGAATCTGAGAACATTAGACTAGAATCTTCCAAAAATGGACAGGAGTTTATCCGAGGGTCTTTACTGTCTTTCTCGGCCTTAGATCTCATTAGTTTTGTGGATCTATGATGTACTGATGGTTATTCAAGTTGGTTACTATCCCATCCTCGCTATAGCTGGTGTTCCTGGTAATTCATTCTATCTGCTCATTAAGCCAGGTTGGTCTGAATTGCTGCACATATTATTTAAAATTTAGAAAGGTGTATGTCAACATTTTCAATTCCAATGAAATATTCCATTCCTCACAAATTGTATCGACCAAATTACTCATGACAAATTACTCACCAATTTGCGAGGAGAACCAGACTGTTCTCAAACTCCATAATCCTTCAGATCTGCACAGATCTACATTTCTATATCCTCCCCACTCACTTATCCTGTCCAATACCATCATCATGATATCCCAGTCTCCTCCTCTGCCTCAGTGCATCTTCTGAATAAACCATCAATTGTCCCTTTGTTAAATCTGGATACAATTCATCAAGTTTCTTGTAACCACATGTAAATTACAGAATAATTGCTCTTGAGTATGTTGAACTTGTTTACTGCACAGATTCTGTCAGACAGGCAGACATTGCATGCTGCTTAAGTCATTGACACATAATCTGGAGGCACAGAATAATAATCTATTGATATCTCATGAACGACATTGATGTAATTGAACTGAAACTATCGTCATTTTTGAGAAAAGGCCCATCAGCTTGCTTCATGTCATTCAGAGAAGTCAATGTGTTATCCTTCCCCAGTCATGTCTGGGCAAAACCGCAGCAATGTGTTTTACTCTTTACTGTCCTGTGGAAGAGCTGAACCAGTCACTCAATTCAAGATCAGCATAACATGCTGACTTGACCATGGCTGTACACATCCCTTGAGAGAAGAACAAAAGTAAAATTAGCTCCCTTCCTCTGCCTGTTTTCCTTATTCCTACACTTTATTTCCATTCAGGTAGGTGACCATTCCCTATTTCAAGTGCAATCTTTCTGACTGAGTCTCTCCCCAAGAGTGATGTTCATCTCCATGGGCACCTCTGGTGCTAGCTTTATTGATGCTGACATGCAGATGTAAGGAACTTTTAAATTCCACAACAGTGGCAGTGCATAGAGAAGGAATTGTTTTTTATGTCATAATAAAGATGCGAAGACCAGTAAGTGAGGCAAAGGAATTATTATGATCATCACTGAGAGTGTAGTTGAGGAAGTGTATTTGGGGTATTATGGACAGATTTTTCTCCTTTAAAAGGAATTACCTCATTGCAATAGAGGCTGTGTAAAGGAACTTCACGAGACTAATCCCTGGGCTGATGTTAAAAGAGGAATGAGTGAAGGTTAATCTGTAGCACTGTCAGAGAATAAGAGGTCATTGTATTGAAACTTGATGGTGATGGACAATCACTCGTTATGTTCTACACAGACACTAAGAAGGTGATAAATCCCATGGCTTGTATTTTTATTTTTACTCGGGATGCATGATTCTGGATATTTAAGTGCCTCTGTGGATAAAATCTTCAGCCAAATCCTGCCTTGATATCAGGGTCAATCCCTCTTACCTAAGCAGATCAGTTAAACACTTTTGTTAATGTTAATACGTGCTGCTGTCTCTGTGGAGAGTGTTTTCTTCTCATAGATGATAGTGAATGTCAGGAATTCTGAGGTCTAGAAAGTTAGGGGAGCGATATCACTCCAAGCATTTAAAGAGGAGGTAGATGGATTTTTGACCTGTCAGAAAGGCGAGGGGCGTGAAGAATTGCACAGTAAAGAAGAGTTAATGCTAACAGTAGGTTAGCCATGATAGCATACAATGGTGTGAGCATCCAAATTACCGACTCCTGTTTTTATGTTCTCACATTCTGTCTTTGGAAAGTTAATGGTTTTAATTTTCCTGGAAGTGTTGTTGTGGAATGTTGAGGACAGTGAGAGAAAAGAATTTTGTGAGCCATCTCTGGGAGAGATATGGGCCGGATATTCACATGAATCTGGGTCTACAACATGACCAACAAATGAAACACCACTTGCAGAGAGGAGACACTCACTAGAGAGGTGAGAGACCACTTTCATACACAGCTTGGATTTTCCGTCACAACCCACAGCAAATCACACAGTGTTGAGGGATTGAATGATATCCTGTAATACTGGGTCTCCATCTGTTCCTATACAAGTGGTTTTAAGGACTGAATGGAACATAGGAACAGAGAACTGAGGAGCAGGAGTGGGTCATTCGACACTATGTCATTGCTTGACCAGACAACAAGATCATGGCTGATCTGATTGTGGTCTGCGCAGCACTTTTCTGTCTGTCCACAATGTTCCTCCTTTCACATATCTGTCAAATGTTGCAAAACACAACTTTGAATAAATGCAAGCACCCAGGCACAATACTAGGAAACTGCACAAAGCCAAAGTACACAGGCAGCACAATTCTGGAAAGCAACAGGCATTTATCTATCAGTCTTGTTCCCATCCAAATAATTCTGCTGTAGTTTATCATTTTAGATTTGTTCATGGAATGTGGGTGTTGTTGATGGGCCAACATTTATGGTCCATGTCTAATTACGCTGGAAGTGGTGGTGTTGAGCTGCCATCTTAAGCTGAAACCTCTGGGGAAGAGAATTCCCATTTGAACAGCGTGCGAATTTCTCATTTCTGCTCCGACAAATGTTGGAGGGTCACTTTTCCAGCCCCACTTCTCCACTGGTTACAACAGGTTTGAAGTGTAACCTAGCTCATTCTCTCGAAAAATGTGAGACACAGAGTCACACACATACAGACACATGCACAATCACACATGTCTGAAGAGAAAAAAGAATATGAAAAGGTTTCCAGAGTTTCATAGTAGTTGAACTCATTTCAAATGGAAAAGGGATAATGTGTCCCAACTGATACTCTGTCTCCGACGTCATTCTACACACACAAGCTGCTGGTTTGAGACTTCTTCGTGGAACAGTTGGATTTGGCAGAATTTCCTTTCCTTCAAGCAGTGGAGCGATTCCCATGAATCCTCAACAGGAATGCTCCAAGTTTGGTAAAGATAACGCAGGGATTTTTTACTCTCACATTTGGCTGTCAGGAGGGACAAAGTGAGAAAGAGGGTGCAATAGACTGTGGCTTATGACCATGAGATCATCGAATATAGGAACAGAAATTAGGCCATTCAGCCCATCGAGTCTGATCCACTATTCAATTATGCCTGACAAGTTTCTCAAAACCATTCTCCTGCTTTCTCCCTGTAACCCTTGATCCCTTTGATACTCAAGAAGCTAACTATCTCTATCTTAAATATACACAATGACCTGACCTCCACTGCCTCCTGTGAAAATGAATTCCATAGATTCTCCACTCTCTGGCTGAAGACATTTCTCTTTATCTCCATTCTTAAAGGATTCCCCTTTACTCTAAGGTTGTATCCTTGGGTCCTAGAGTCTAATACCAACGGAAGTCTTCTCACCATCCACACTGTCCAGGCCATTTAGTATTCTGTATGTTTCAATTAGATCCCCCCACATCCCTCTGAACTCCATCAAGAACAGACCCAGAGTCCTCAAACGTTCTCATATGTTAATCTTTTCATTCCTGTGACCATTCCCGTGTACCTCCATTACAAGGTCAGCACATCCTTCCTGAGATAGGGGGCTCAGAACAGCGCACAATACTCCAAATATGGTCTGACAAAAGCCTTAAAGAGCCTCAGAAGTACGTTCCTGCTTTTATATTCATATCCTTTCCAAATAAATTCCATCACTGCATTTGCCTTCCTAACTACTGACTCAACCTGCAAGTTTACATTGAGAGAATCCTGGAGTAGAACTCCCAAGTCCCTTTACACTTCAGACATCTGAATTTTCTCGGTAGTCCATGTTTTATTCTTCCTAACAAAGTGCATGTTCACACAATTTCCCACTTTGTACTCCATCTGCCATTTCTTTGCTCATTATTCTAACCTATCCAAATCCTTCGTGAGCCTCCCTGCCTCTTCGACGTTACCTGTCCCTATAGTTATTTTTGTTTCATCTTCAAATGTAGATAGAATGCCTTCAGATCCTTAATCTGGATCGTTAATGTATAAAGTGAAAAGTGGTGGTCCTAACACTGAGCCTTATGGAACACCACTTGTCACCGGCTGTCAACTTGTGAAGGACACTTTTATCGACACTCTTTGCTTCCTGCCAGACAGCCAAACTTCTATCCATGCTAGCACCTTGCCTCTAACACCATGGGCCCTTGCCTTACTCAGTAGCCTCCTATCGGCACATTGTCAAAGACCTTCTGGAAGTCCAGATTGATGATATCCATTGGCTCTCCTTGTTCTAAGCTGATCGTTACGTCTTCAAGGTTTTCTAGCAGAATTTCCAGGCATGTCCTCCCCTTGATGAAACCATGCTAACTTTGTCCTGCTTTACCATCCACATCCAAGTATTCAGAAATCTCATCCTTCACAATGGATTCCAGGATATTACCCACAGCCAAGTTGAGATTAGTCAGTCCATAATTTTCCACTTTTTGCTTTACTCACTTTTTAAACAGGGGTATCACGTTAGTGATTTTCCAGTCCTCTGGGAATCTCCCTGATTTAAGAGATTCCTAGGAGATCACCACCAATGTCTCCACTGTCTCGTCAGCTATCTGCCTTAGAAACCTGGAGTGGAGTCCATCTGGTCCAGGTGATTTACTTACCTTCAGGCCATTCAGTTTTCCCAGCACCTTCTCCTAGGTGGTGGCAACCTTATTCTGGTCTGTCCACTAAGTCTTTTCAACGTTTGGTATATTACGCATGTTTTCAACCGTGAAGACTGACGCGAAGTAATTTTTCAGCTCCTCAGCCATTTCCTTATTCCACATTACTATCTCTCCTGTGTCAATTTCTAGCGATCAGATGCCCATTTTTGCCTCTCGTTTGCCCTTTACATATCAAAAGAAGCTCTTACAGTCTTTCTTTACATGACTGGCTTACTTACCCTCATATTTAATCTTCTCACTCCCTATTTCTTTTTTTGTTGCTCTCTGTTGGTCTTTGCAAGTGTAACGACATGGTGGTGAACGCCTCTGTTAATTAAACAAAACACCCAGGAAAGCTCACCACACCTCGTAATCTATTAGAATATGAGTGACAGAGAACTCCTAAATTCCACTATTTAAAGAAAATAACGCCAATTTATTTTTAATTGTAAAAGAGAGCATTATGCCACAACTATGTACAACATTAACCAACTGACCCCCCCACAACTGCTCCCAACTCTCTAACAATATGCTCTTTCAATAAGACACTTATGAAGATTACATCAACTTAATTTCAAAACCAAACAGCCACTGCCGTCCTCTGTGATGTTACTCTTCTGGCTGATGAATTCCCTGGGTCGTCGTATTTCCGTTTACTGTGAATATGTTTCATATGAAAAAATACATATGATAGTGAGTATTTCCTAATTTCTTGCAGAGCAAGATGATTGCTCCCCAGACTTCTTCCGTCTCGATGACATCTGCTCTCTCCCTAATTTTCAAAATGTTCGCATTTTTATGTCCCCAGCATCATCTCACTGGTTCAATGTTGGCAAAACAATAAATTCAATCTCGATTTGCTTTCAGTGACAGAGAGAATGAAGGAAAGAGAGTGTTGCACGCAATAGTGAGAGTGCTGGAGCAGGAGCCTTGTTTGGGGGTAGATGCTGCAGCAAACATACAGAGAGTGTGAGGGAGTGGAGAGAATAGGGAGACATTTGTCCTGCCCGAGCGGGGAAGCTTATTGATGCTTGTCCTGTATTGATGGGCATTTCTTCAGATAATTTCAGCATCGGGATGAGCCTCCCCAATGTCTTGTCCACGTCTATCACTAATAATACCACAGACCACATCCCTCAGCTTCTTCAGAATCAGTTTGCATGGATCTTGCAAATAACAAGGAGGACCACAGATTGGTGCCTTACATATCTAAACCAAAACTGTTGTGCAACTTTGTGCATCCGATTCTCTGGAAATTAGACATGCAAATATCGTGGGTGCTGCAGTTATACTGGATGATCTAAAATTGCAGCTAAACTGCGTTAACTAAATGATTGCTAATGCTATGAAAAATAAACTTCATAAGTGTATATGAAGTAGGTTGAAGAGTATGTTGTGAACCAAAGTAGAGAACAGGTTATTTCGGGCGTGACGTTGTGTGGTCAGAAGGACTAATTACTTACCGTCCTCCGAGGCAGCTTTTGGGCAATCGTAACATTAATATGTCACATTTTATATGGCGCCTGCAAGTAATATAGAATGTTTGAACATTACACTCAAATATCATGGAAACCCGAAGGCTAGAGGGTAAAGTAAATTGGAAAAATGCAATATGACATTTAGTGTGAGACAAACAATGGTTGTTAGTGTTAGAAATACTGTAAAGTCTAAAAAATACATACTTATCACTAAGTTACGAACACCAAAGAAAGGGAAGGTGACTCATTAATGGTTTACGTAAGAAATTAATGATTGCATTAAATCTAAGGAAGCAGCTTCAGAAGAATTCTAGATATTGCACATACCCGAACATTCTGAGAGATTTACTTTTCTGAAAATAAGGACAAAGAAAGTGTTAAGGAAATCAAAAAGAACATGAAAACTAACAAACAGGAAACACAAAGGCTGCTCAAATCTACGATCCATATACCAAAGAAAACAAAAGTAAGGCCAAATGTGGAAATTTGTAAGGTATAGGACAATTTATTGTGGGGACAAGGAAATGGCAGAGAAACTAACCAGCTACTTTGCATCTGTCTTCATGGAGAAAGCACCAGGAAATCTCCGTGTAAAGCAAGTGATCACATGGGACTTGTGGATCTAAAGACATAAAGTCAATTCATATCAGCAACAAGGTAATACTTGAAAATTGAGCTAGATTGATCATTGCTAAGTCTGATGGGCCAGATATACTTCATATCAAAAATATCAGAAATAAAACAGCCTATTAATTGAACTGTCGGTGACTGTATTTTATTTTCTTGCAGATCCTGCAACGGCCATATCCATTGTAGATAACTGAAAGGTAGTAAACATGATTCATCTATGTATGCAGGGAAGAAGAGATAATGTGGAGGACTGCAGACCAATTAATTTGACATATGTAGGGAAAGAGTTGAAATCCATTATATAAGATGTGATATTGGGTACTTAGAAATGAACAGAACAATTGCAGAGAATCACAATGCATTTCTGACAGAGAAATCATGCCTAACAAACTTCGGAATTTTTTGAAGTTGTTTCTTGCAGCATAGTCCACGGACAACCAGTGGAAGTCGTGTATTTGTATTTTCAGAAGTCTGGGAGGGAAACATTTCTGGCTGTAACAGCTGCTCCTTTTTTGAGGTATTTTAGATGTTGGAGGTGATTTCCTCGAATTGCAGGAGCAGCAATCAGTGTTTTGTATGCTGTTGCATTGCTTTGGAACTTTGGGAAAAAAAGTCAAAGCAACAGCAGTTTTAAGAGGGAAAAGAACAGACAAAGGAAGTACATGGTGAGGGGAAGAAACTGACAGGACAGCGTACCTGCACAGTTACTGGCTTTGTTATTTGAATTAATGTATCGCTGGATATCGGAGTGCAACTAGGAAAATTAACAAACAGTGAAATTTGCAACTGGTTTGGAGGAACTGTTTGGGCAAAGTTCCCAGCCAGATAAGTGAATTGTTTTAACTGTGTCGTACAGAAAGTCTGCAGAAGTGAGTAGTGGGTTCTTCCTTACTTATATGTTCTTGAGACATGTCTCTTGATTAATCTTAAAATATAAGCCATTAATATTAATTTAACCGTGAGCAGTGTTTTGTAGAGAAATAAGACAGTTTTGTTTCTCTGGGCCTGTAGATTGTGAAGGAGCACAAATGGCCTTCGTAGAATCATATGTGCTTCTTGTCAGATGTGGGAGTTTAAAGAGGATTTAAGGGTTACTGCGGATTATATCTTCAATAAATGCTTCTGGTTGCAAATCCTATCAGATCGAATGGATCGTTTGGAGAGAAAGTTAAAGACAATGACGAATTTGTATCAGCAACAGTATGTGATAGATGGCAGTTATAGGAAGGGGGAAAGTCTCAGATACAGTCACATAGATGGGTGAACTCTAAGAAATGTAAGAGAGGTAAGCAGCTAGTGCAGGAGTCTTCTGGGGCTGTCCCCATTTCAAACAAATACGCTGTTTTGGAAAATGTAGGGGTGATGGATTCACATGGGAACGTAGCATGAACAGTCAAGTTTCTGGTATTGAGACTGGCTCTACTGCAACAAGGGATACGTTGGATTCCACGAGGTGAATTGTGTTAGGGATCTCCCTAGTCTGAGGTACAGACAGACGGTTCTGTGGCTAGCAGAGAAAAAAAAACAGAATGGTGTGTTGCTTCCCTGGTGCCAGGATCAAGGCTGTCTCAGAGAGGGTGCAGAATGTTCTCACAGGGGAGAGGGCCCAGCAAGAGGTCATTGCCCAAATTAGAACCAACGACATAGGAAGGGAAAAGTTTGAGATTCTGGACGGAGATTGCAGGGTGTTGGGCAGAAATTTAAAAAGGAGGTTCTCGAGAGTAGTAATACCTGGATTACTCCCGGCGCTACGAGCTAGTGAGGGCAGAACTTGGAGGACAGAGCAGATGAATACATGGCTATGGAGCTGGTGCATGGGAGAAGGATTCACAAAATAAGACAGTTTTGTTTCTCTGGGCCTGTAGATTGTGAAGGAGCACAAATGGCCTTAGTAGAATCATATGTGCTTCTTGTCAGATGTGTGAGTTTAAAGAGGATTTAAGGGTTACTGCGGATAATATCTTCAAAAAATGCTTCTGGTTGCAAATCCTATCAGATCGAATGGATCGGTTGGAGAGAAAGTTAAAGACAATGACGAATTTGTAACAGCAACAGTATGTGATAGATGGCAGTTATAGAAAGGGGGGAAGTCGCAGTTACAGTCACATAGATGGGTGAACTCTAAGAAATGTAAGAGAGGTAAACAGCTAGTGCATGAGTCTTCTGGGGCTGTCCCCATTTCAAACAAATACGCTGTTTTGGAAAATGTAGGGGTGATGGATTCACACGGGAACGTAGCATGAACAGTCAAGTTTCCGGTATTGAGACTGGCTCTATTGCAACAAGGGATACGGCGGATTCCACGAGGTCAATTGTGTTAGGGGACTCCCTAGTCTGAGGTACAGACAGACGGTTCTGTGGCCAGCAGAGAAAAAAAACAAACAAAATGGTGTGTTGCTTCCCTGGTGCCAGGATCAAGGCTGTCTCAGAGAGGGTGCAGAATGTTCTCACAGGAGGGAGGGCCCAGCAAGAGGTCATTGTCCAAATTGGAACCAACGACATAGGAAGGGAAAAGTTCTGGACGGAGATTGCAGGGTGTTGGGCAGAAATTTAAAAAGGAGGTTCTCGAGAATAGTAATATCTGGATTACTCCCGGCGCTACGAGCTAGTGAGGGCAGAAATTGGAGGACAGAGCAGATGAATACATGGCTATGGAGCTGGTGTATGGGAGAAGGATTCACATTTTTGGATCATTGGAATCTCTTGTGGGGTAGAAGTGACGTGTATCAGAAGGACGGATTGCACCTAAATTGGAAGGGGATGGATATACTGGCAGGGAGGCTTGCTAGAGTTGCTCAGGAGGAAATAGATCAATCTGAGATTGGTACAATTGAGAACAGAAACGAGTCAAACAGTCAGGGCAGGCAGGTACAAGGTAGGACTAATAAAGTAAATGGCATTTATTTCAATGCAAGGGGTCTAACAGGGAAGGCAGATGACCTCAGGGCATGGTTAGGAACATGGGACTGGAATATCATAACAATTACTGAAACATGGCTCAGGGATGGGCAGGACTGGCAGCTAAATGTTCCAGGATACAAATGCTACAGGAAAGATAGAAAAGGAGGCAGGAGAGGAGGGGGAGTGGCGTTTTTGTTAAGGGACATCATTATAGCTGTACTGAGGGACGATATTCCGGGAAATACATCCAGGGAGGTTATTTGGGTAGAACTGAGGAATAAGACCGGAATGATCACCTTCTTGGGATTGTATTATAGACCACATAATAGTCAGAGGGAAATTGAGAAACAAACTTGTAAGGAGATCTCAGCTATCTGTAAGAAAGTAGGGTGATTATGGTAGGAGATTTTAACTTTCCAAATATAGACTGAGACTGCCATAGTGTTAAGGGTCGAGACGGAGAGGAATTTGTTAAGTGTTTACAAGAAAACTTTCTGATTCAGTATGTGGATGAACCCACTAGAGAAGGTGCAAAACTTGACCCACTCTGGGGAAATAAGGGCAGGGCAGGTGACTGAGGTGTCAGTGAAGGTGCATCTTGGGGCCTGCTACCAAAATTCTATTAAATTTAAAATAATGATGGAAAAGGATAGACCAGACCTAAAAGTTGATGTTCTAATTTGGAGAAAGGCCAATTTTGACGGTATTTGGCAAGAACTTTCAAAAACTGATTGGAAGCAGATGTTCACAGGTAAACGGACGCCTGGAAAACGGGAAGCCTTCAGAAATGAGATAACAAGAATCCAAAGAAAGTGTATTCCTGTTAGAATGAAAGGAAAGGCTGGTAGGTATAGGGAATGCTGGATGACGAAAGTGTTTGATTAATTAAAAGAAGTCAGGTGCAGACAGGATATATCGAGCGAATCCTTAGAAGAGTATAAAGGCAGTAGGAGTATACTTAAGAGGGAAATCAGGAGGGCACAAAGGGGACATGAGATAGCCTTAGCAAGTAGAATTAAGGAGAATCCAAAGGGTTTTTACAAATACATTAAGGACAAAATCATATCTAGGGAGAGAATAGGGCCGCTCAAAGATCAGCAATGCAGCCTCTGTGTGGAGCTGCAGAAAATGGGGGAGATACTAAACGAGTATTTTGCATGAGTATTTACTGTGGAAACGGATATGGAAGGTATAGAATGTCAGGTAATAGATCATTACATGTTGAAAAATGTCCATATTACAGAGGAGGAACTGCTAGATGACTTGAAGCGGGTAAAGGTGGATAAATCCCCAGGACCTGAACAGGTGCACCCTAGAAATCTGTGGGAAGTTGGAGAAGTGATGTTTGGGCTTCTTGCTGAGATTTTTGTACCGTTGATAGTCACAGGAGAGGTGCCAGAAGACTGGAGTTTGTCAAACGTGGTGCGAATGTTTAAGAAGGGTTGTACGGACAAGCCAGCGAACTATAGGCCAGTGAGCCTGACGTCGGTGGAGGGCAAGTTGTTGGAGGGAATCCTGAAGGACAGGATATACATGCATTTGGAAAGACAAGGATTGATTAGGGATAGTCAACATGGCTTTGCGCGTGGGAAATCATATCTCACAATCTTGATTGAATTTTTTGAACAAGTAACGAAGAGGATTGATGAGGGCAGAGCGGTAGATGTGATCTATACGGACTTCAGTAACGCATTCGACAAGATTCCCCATGGGAGACTGGTTAGCAAGTTTAGTACTCACGGAATACAGGTACAACTAGACATTTGGATATAGAACTGGCTCAAAGGTAGAAGACAGAGGGTGTTAGTTGAGGATTGTTTTTCAGACTGGAGGCCTGTGACCAGTGAAGTACCACATGGATCAGTGCTGGTTCCTCTATTTTTTGTCTTTTACATAAATGATTTGGATACGAGCGTAAGAGGTACAGTTAGTAACTTTGCAGATGACACCAAAATTGCAGGTGTAGTGGACAGCGAAGAAGGTTACCTCAAAGTACAACAGGATCTGGACCAGATGGGCCAATGTGCTGAGAAGTGGCAGATGGAGTTTAATTCAGATAAATGCGAGGTGCTGCATTTTGGGAAAGCAAATTTTAGCAGAACTTTTAAACTTAATGGCAAGGTCCTGGGGAGTGTTGCTGAACAAAGAGACCTTGGAGTGCAGGGTCATAACTCCTTGAAAGTGGAATCGCAGGTAGATAGGATAGTTAAGGCTGCGTTTGGTATGCTTTCCTTTATTGGTTAGAGAAATTGAGTATTGGAGTTGGGAGGTCATGTTGCAGCTGTACGGGACACTGGTTAGGCCACTGTTGGAATATTGCGTGGAATTCTGGTCTCCTTCCTATCGGAAATATGCAGTGAAAATTCAAAGGGTTCAGGAACGATTTACAAGGATGTTGCCAGGGATGGAGGATTTGAGGTATCGGGAGAGGCTGTACAGGCTGGGTCTGTTTTCCCTTGAGCGTTGTTGGAGGCTGAGGAGTGACCTTATAGAGATGTACAAAATTATGAAGGGCATGGAGAGGATAAATAACAAAGTCTTTTCCCTGGGGTCGGGGAGTCTATTACTAAAGGGCATAGGTTTAGTTTGAGAGGAGGAAGATGTTGGGCGGCACGGTGGCACAGTGGTTAGCACTGCTGCTTGACAACGCCAGAGATTCCTCCCTCAGGCTGTGTGGACTTTCTGTGTGGAAAGTTTGTGCGAAGATTTGTAGCTCGGGTGCTCGTTGTTGTGGTTCTGTTCGCCGAGCTGGAAGCTTTTTGTTGCAAACGTTTGTTAGCACTGCTGCTTGACAACGCCAGAGATTCCTCCCTCAGGGTGTGTGGACTTTCTGTGTTGAAAGTTTGTGCGAAGATTTGTAGCTCGGGTGCTCGTTGTTGTGGTTCTGTTCGCCGAGCTGGAAGTTTTTGTTGCAAACGTTTCGTCCCCTGGCTAGGCGACATCATCAGTGCTTGGGAGCCTCCTGCGAAGCGCTTCTTTGATGTTTCCTCCGGTGTTTATCGTGGTCTGTCCCTGCCGCTTCTGGTTGTGGAGTTTGTACATTCTCCCCGTGTCTGCGTGGGCTTCCTCCCAGAATCCAAAACTGTGCAGGTTAAGTGAATTGGCCGTACTAAACTGTCTGTAGTGTTTGGTGAAGGTATAAATGCATGGGAATGGGTCTGGGTGCATTGCAACCCGGTGTGGACTTGTTTCCACACTGTAAGTAATCTTAATCTAAACGTAAAAGAGACCGAAGTGGCAATATTTTCACACAGAGGGTGTTACATGTATGGAATGAGCTGCCAGAGGATGTGGTGGAGGCTGATACAATTGCAGCATTTAAAAGGCATTTGGATGGTTATATGAACAGGAAGGGGTTGGAAGGATATGGACCGGGTCAGGCAGGTGGGACAAGATTGGGTTGGGATATCTGCTAGACATGGACAGATTGGACTGAAGGGTCTGTTTCCATGATGCACATATCTATGAATGTATAACTCACGCAGTGAGTTCATAAATGCAATTAGTGTGAATGGTATTTGGAGGAATACATGTAATTGGAATGTGAAAGTTAGGCTGTAGTTTCTTTTAGTGAATCGGAATATAGAGGTAAAGCCATCATGAAGCAGTTGCATAGAGTGTTGGTGAGAGTGTACCTGAGTTATTGAGTGCTGTGTTGGTGACCTAATCTAAGATAGAGTACCCTGATCACAGAGGACGTGCAATGGACATTCTCCAGATTAATTCCTCAGATGACAAAATTTTCTGATGGGGAGAGTTGTCTTGTGACCTCTCTAGTTTCAAAGCATGAGGGGTGATCACAGTGAAATTTCAAAAATCTATGTTGCATGAGATGAGGTGGAAATAAACAGGATGTTTCTCTTGCTGTCTACTCTATATTTAAGGCAAATAATGACAGGATAAGGGATATCCCATTTAAGACCGTAATATGGAGGAAATTCTTCTCTCGGAGGGGACTGACTAACACAGGGGCATGGAAGCCTGTTAGCAGGGCAAGATTAAGGAAAATCCCCAGATATTCTTCACGTGTATCAAGAGGAACAGACCAAACAGGGAACATGTAGGGCCTATTAGTGACTTGTCACCTTGCATCCAAACTCAACTTCATGGTAGAAGGCTGTTTGTGTGACTGGTGACTAATGTCCCCTGGTGTACCGCAGAGATCAGTGCTGTGTCCCTTATTATTTGTGGTATTCATAAGTGATGTGAATGTGAAGTGGGTAGGGGGAGTGTGATAAGTAAGTTTGTGTTTGACACAAAGATTGGCCGGGTGGTTGGCAGTGAGGAGGAAGGTCTTATGTTACAGGAAGATACAGATGGAATGGTCAGATGGTCAGATCAATGGCAGATGTAATGTAACCCTGATAAATATGAGGTGATACACTTTGGAAGAAGGAACCAGAAAGGGGAATACTCAAAGAATGGCATGACACTAGGAAGCTCAGAGGGTGCTTCTCCACACATCTCTGAATGTGACTGGATATGACAATTGATGAGTTCAGCATGACTTTAGATAAAGCCTTTATTCATTGACCCAAAGATTATACGAGTTCTATATAGCTCTTTGGTAAGGCCAAATGAAATATTGTGTGCAGTTCTGGGAGCCAATTATAGGAAGGATGTGGATTGTACTGGATGAGGTGCAGA
>NC_057717.1:74412371-74415284 GCF_004010195.1 Chiloscyllium plagiosum | reverse complement strand
AGGCCAAATGAAATATTGTGTGCAGTTCTGGGAGCCACATTATAGGAAGGATGTGATTGTACTGGATGAGGTGCAGAGGAGATTCACCAGGATGTTCCCTGGGATGGAACATATGAGCTGTGGAGAGGCGTTGGTAAGCTGTAGTTATTTGTTTTGGAGCAGAGGAAGTTGAGCGGTTAAGTAATTCAGGTTTAATATTACAAGGGGCATGGATAGGGTGAATAGACGACAGTTGTTCTTTTTAGTCAAAGTTTCAGCTTCCCTACAGTCTGCAACCAGGGAATGGAGAATGGAGAACAGAGAAACATGACATAACTACTTCACTTCTGTCTTGACAGAAAAATGCATAAACAAAGCTTTCCAGCAATAGGAGAAAATCTGAGTCTGATGAGAAAATGATGTAGAATGAAATTAGTAAATAAATTAATTTGGAGAAATTATTGGAACTGAAAATAATGTGCATAGAAAAGAATCAACACACGTTGATGAAATGGGAAACATATTTGAGAAACTGACTGGTAGATTAATTACAGAAAAAAACAATAGAGGCACTGAACTTGGATTTTCAGCAAGAATTTTAATATGAGTCCCAAGCCTAGTGTGCAAAGTAAAAGCACATGGGATAGGGGGTAATATATGAACATGGTGTTAGAATGGGAGTGTTGTCAGGAAACAATGAGTCGGAATAAATGGATGGCTTTCAGTTTGAAAGGCTCATGAAGCATCGCAATGATTGGTGCTGGGACGCCAGATATTCACAATACATCTCAAACACCTCGTTGAGGGAATCAAATGCAAAGTTTCCAAGTCTGCTGATGGAACTAGGATTTTGAAAAGTGAGGAGGATGTGAAAAAAAACTTCAAGGTGATTGAAACAAATGGAGAGAATGAGTCAATATGTGGCAGATGAAGAGCAGCGTGGATAGATGTGATGTTGCCTACTTTGCTGGGAAACACTAAAATGCCAGCCAACCATTTGAAAAGGGAGTGGTTGAGAAATGTCGATCTATAAAGGGAACTGCACTTTTCTTTTGATATTGTTTGGACAGACCACTGAGTTCCATGCAGGGCAGTGAGTTCTGAAGACAGAAGCCAATACTGGGAATAAATTGGCACACAGACCAGTTTACGCAGACCCACCAAGTGGGGAGCTGTAACATTGAAAAGGATCTGGGATTTCCCTGTACACCAGTCACTGAAAGCAATATTGCAGGAGCAGAAAGCAGTCAGGAAGATAAATGTGGTGTTGACCCTCATATCAGGGGGGTTTGAGTCCAGTAGTAAGGACGTCTCAGTTTAGCTATACAGGCCCTTGGTTAGACCTCAACTCGAAAATTGTGCACTATTGTGTGAAGTTTTGGTCTCCGTACCTAATAAAGGACAAAACTGACATTGAGGGAGTGCAGCGAAGGATGACCAGACTGATCTCTGGGATGACAGACTTAATATGGAGCAGAGTTTGGGGCGACTGAGCCTGTATTCCATGGGATTTTGGAAAATGAGTGGAGATCTCAGTGAGATATATAAAACACTGTCAGCGTTAGATAGATTGGAAGCAGTTATGTTAATTCCCCTTGCTGGGATGTCTAAAACAAGGGGCCACAGGATTAGGTACAGACAGGCCACATTGCATTTAGATAAGAATAAATGTCTGCACTCAGAGACTGGTGAACCTGGGAATTCTGTCTCACATAAGGCTGTGGAAGACAAGGCACTAAAGACTAATAAAGATGTCTCGACGCCGAAAGGCTGGGGGAGAGAGCAGGAGTATGGTGTAGGAATAAAGGGTCAGCCATCATTACATTGAATTGGGTAGCAAACTCGACAGACCAAAGGGACTACCGCAGTTCCTATTTTATAGCTTCACAAGGTTAATCACATTAAGAGATGTGTACAGTGTGTCGGGAAAGTGAATTGAAGAGATGTTCAGACATTAACTAGAATGGGGCACGTCAATGTGCTGTATGGCCTATTCCATTCCCGATGTTTCTGTGCGGTTTGTGGGAAAGCTCTGTAAATGTTGTCACAAATTCGCAGATGTTAGGAAGGAAGTCTCTGCAGGGTCAGTAGGAGTGTGTTTCCCGTTCCCTTTTCCATACTGAGACTGGGGCTGGGTGTTCTGTCCGGTTTTATCCTTTAAGACCTCGGAGCAGTTTGAAAGAATAGAGTGTCTTGCTTGGCCTTTTCAGAGACCATTGAAGAGATTATCACAAGTCTGTGTGTCTGGAGTCACTATTAGGCCAGTCCAGGAAAGCACAGGAGATTCACTTCCTGAAAGTCCATTGGAAAAGGAAATTGGTGTTTCCAATCGACATTGACTTCAAGGTCACTGTTACTGACACCAGATTTGAATCTCGATATTTTATTAATTGTTTTACAGGGCTTGTTGTACAGCACAAGTCTTCAGTCCTATAACAGGAATGGTGTCAGGAACCATTGCCTTTGTCGTATCTACTGTGTTCAGCTCTTTCTTAATGTCACGTGCAGCGAATTGAATTGGTTGAAGACTGGCATCTGTGATTCTGTGGGCATCATGATGACGGTGAGTTGAATCATCGACTCAACACCCCTGGCTAGGATGGTACAGATACCATTTCCTTGTTTTTTACACTGATGTGCAGAGCTGAACCATTAATAGAATGGGAATAATTGTGGAGCCCTCTCCACCAATTAGTTGTTTCATCGTCTATCACGATTTTTGGCCGGATGTGACAGACAGCAGAGGTTCGATCTGGGTGCATTGACCTTGTGACAATTTCTCTCTCTCTATCATTACATTTGGTTTCATTTGATTTGATAGGATTCATTGTCGCATGTATCTAAGTAAAGTGAAACTCTGTGTTTATACACAGTTCTGGCAGATCATAGTGAGAGTTGGAGCTGCCTGTTTTAGAGACATGGAGTGGCCGAAAT
>NC_057717.1:74387987-74411935 GCF_004010195.1 Chiloscyllium plagiosum | reverse complement strand
TGACAAGGCTGTGTACGATCATTGCAACACAGAACGTATAAAAATACTGTCTTTTTACTGTAAAATCGAAGTGTGTCATTGATTTGCCTTCTGATCAGAGCTAAAGATTAAGGAAATAATTGTCGTCTCTTGTCAAAGCAAGATTCGAGGAAGATCCTTTGGTATTCTCCCAACATTAACCAGGTTTTGCTTGAATGAAAGTCCATTCCGTGCCTGTGCCCTGTCTGCCTCCAGAGTCTTTGTCCCTAGCTGGGGAATCTCGCTCCTACAATAAGCAAGGACATACAGATCATAGAGTAAAGGAAAAACTTAGACTGAGACATACAGCCAAACCAGAAAGGGCATGCAATAGGCAACATCAATGTGAGCAAGATCAGATTTATTTGAAGTTAGAGACTCCATTCCTCAGTTTAATAATGGCTGGGAAGATGCTGTTCATGAGCCGTTGGTTTGTGTGTTCAAGCTTCTGTATTGTCTGCATGATGGAAGAGATTGTAGGAGATCCAGGGTGCGATGAGTCTTTGATCATGTTGTCAACCTTTCCGTGGCAGCGAGCCGTTCAAATGGAGACAATGGATGGCAGGTTGGTTTCACTGATGGCATGGGCTGTGCACACAACCTTCTGTCATTTCTCTTACTGTCCTGGCAGGGCTGTGGCTACACCAGGTCATTATGCACCCAGATAGTTTGCTCTCAGTGGTGCATTTGTAAACAATGGTGAGGGTCCTTGTGGACATTTCAAATGTCTTGAGCTGCCAGAGAAAGAAGAGGCGTTGTTGTGTCATCTCGACTGTCACATCTACATGGGAAGTCGGTTATCGTCACTCCAAGCAACTTACTGCTTTCCACCCTTTCAACTTCAGTCCCATTAATGCAGATGGGGGCATGTTCTCCTCCTTTCTTTCTGAAGTCATTGATCAGTTACATAGTTGAAAGAGAGGTTGGTCTCAGTGCAGCACATCACCAAGTCCTCTATTTCCCTTCTGTAATTTGACTTGCCATCATTACATATCTGTCCTACTATGATGATGTCATCAGTGAGCATGTAGATGACATTCGTTCAAAATTTGACAATACAGTCGTGGGTGTACAAGGGTATAGTAGGGGGCTGATGACACATCCTTTGGGATTTAAGTGTTGAATGTTATCATGGAAGAGACACACTTACCTATTTTCACTGATTGTGCACTTTAGGTCAGAAAACTGAGGATCCAATTTCAGAGGGTGGAATCAAGACTAAGGTCAGGGAGTTTTGTGATCAGTCTGAAGTAAATAATGGTGTTGAAGGTGAACTATAGTCAATGAGCAGGAATCTGATGTGGGTGTCCTTGTTGTCCAGATGTCTCAGGGATATGGCACCCGCTATGGATCCATTCCACTGGTAGGAAAATTGTAGGGGATCGAGGCAGGCTGGGAGACTGGAACTGATGTGAGCCTTGACTAGCTTCTCGAAGCACTTCATGCCCCCCTCAGTCTCCTGCGCTCTAAAGAGAAATGTCCCAGCTTATCCAACCTCTCTCTATGACTCAGACCCTTGATCCTGACAACATCCTTGTAAAGTTCCAGTTTAATACCATCCTTCCTATAGCAAGTTGACCAAAACTGAACACAATGCTGAACTTGGAAACATTTGGAACTGTAAGTTTAACTCTGCTGCCAATTATTATACTGCTGTAATATTGTTTTTTTGTGTGTTATTCTGAAATCTTGTTATTCATTGAATCATCTGACCGCAATCCACTCGGGTGAACGTCCTCCTAACTGCTTGAATTTGAATCAATCTATTTTGTTTAGACAGATATTTTGAGGCCGCCGCATATCAGAGAACAGGAAGAGATGATGGATGTTTGTGCAGTGTGTGTCCTTTACTGGAGCAGTTTGTCCCTTCAGGCACCTAAAACTTTTATTGTGGGTCAGAGTACCTCAGAATTGTTACATCACAGAAGGAAGCTATTTAGCCCATTGTAGGTCCATGCACATAGAACATTACAGCTCAGAACCTACAACATCCTTCAGCATTGCCGACAGATCCACCGATCTTACTGTCAACCGTAAATTTACTAACTCATCCTTCTATACCCTCATTAAGGTCATTTTCAAAAGGACAAACAACAGTCACTCCAAAGCAGATACTTGCAGTATACCACTAGCAACTGAACTCGAGGATGAACATTCCCCATCAACTATCACCTTCTGTCTGCTTTCAGCTAGCTGATTTGCAATCCAAACCGCTAAATCATCCACAATTCCACGTCTCCATATTTTCTGGGAGAAAGTAAGGACTGCAGATGTTTGAGATCAGAGTCGAGAGTGTGGCACTGGAAACGCACAGCAGGTCAGGCAACATTCGAGGAGCGAGGAGAAAATGAAGACTGCAGATGCTGCAGACCAGAAAACTGATTCCTGAAGAAGGGCATACAAGAGAAATATCTACTTGCATGCACCTTGGACGCTGCCTCACCTATTCTGCTTTTCCAACACCACACTCTCCATATTTTCTTCAATAGCCTACCATGGGGGACCTTATCAAATGCTTCACTGAAATCCATATACCCCACTTTACCCTCATCAACTTGTTTGGTCATCTTCTCAATGAACTCGGTAAGATTTGTGAGGCATGACATACCCTTCACAAAACCTTCTTGACTATCCCTAATCAAATGATTCCTTTCTAGATGATAGTAAATCCTATCTCTTATAATCCTTTTCAACACTTTACCCACAACCAAAGTAAGCCAGGCATATAATTACCAGGGTTGTCTCTCCTCCATTTCTTGAACAAGGGGACAACATTTGCTGTCCTCCTGTCTTCTGGAACTATTCCTGTAGACAATGGCGATGTAAAAATCCGAACAGATGGTTGTGTAAACTCCTCCCTAGCTTCTCAGAGAATCCTAGGATAAATCCCATCTGGCCCTGGGGACTCATCTATTTTCACACTCACCAGAACTGCTAGCATCACCACCTTACGAACTTCAATCCCGTCTAGTCTAACAGCCTGTATCTCAGTATTGGCATCAACAGCATTTTCTTTTTCCATTGTGAATACTGATTCAAATATTAATTTAGAGCCTGTCTGATCTCCTCAGATTCCACACACAACTTCACACTACTGTCCTTGATTGCCATTAATCTTCATTTGGTTATTCTTTTATTCGTGAAATACTGATAGAAAGCTTGAGGGTTTTCCTCGATGCGACTTGCCAAAGACTTCTCACGCTCTCTCCTGGCTATTCTTAGCTCTTTCTTTAAGTCCTTCCAGGCTAACTTGTAACTCTCACGCATCCGAACTGAGCCTTCACGTTTCATCTTCACATAAGCCTCCTTCTTCCTCTTGACAAGAGATTCAACTTCTTCACTAAACCACAGCACCCTCATTCGACCACTTCCTCCTTTCCTGACAGGTGCAAACTTATCAAGGACACACAGTAGCTGTTGTTTGAAAAAGCTCCACATTTAAATTGTACCCATCCTCTGCAGTTTCCTTCCCCATCCTACGCATCATAGAACCTTTCCTAATCGCATCGTAATTGCCTTTCCCCCAGCTATAACTCTTGCCCTGCGGTATAAACCTGTCCCTTTCCATCGCGAAGGTAAACATAACTGAATTGTGGTCACTATCAGCAAAGTGTTCACCTACGTCCAAATCTAACACCTGGTCTGCTTCATTACTCAGTACCAAATCCAATTTGGCTTTATCTCTTGTTGGCCGATCTACATACTGTTTCAGGAAATCATTCTGCACACATTGGACAAAAACTGACCCATATAAAGTAGTTGAACTGTAGCGTTTCCAGTCAATATTTGGAAAGTTAAATTCTTCAATTGTACCCATCCTCTGCAGTTTCCTTCCCCATCCTACGCATCATAAAACCTTTCCTAATCGCATCGTAATTGCCTTTCCCCCAGCTATAACTCTTGCCCTGCGGTATAAACCTGTCCCTTTCCATCGCTAAGGTAAACATAACTGAATTGTGGTCACTATCAACAAAGTGTTCACCTACGTCCAAATCTAACACCTGGTCTGCTTCATTACTCAGTACCAAATCCAATTTGGCTTTATCTCTTGTTGGCCGATCTACATACTGTTTCAGGAAACCATTCTGCACACATTGGACAAAACCTGACCCATATAAAGTAGTTGAACTGTAGCGTTTCCAGTCAATATTTGGAAAGTTAAATTCTTCCATAATAACTACTCTGTTACTTTCTCTTCTATCCAGTATCATCTTTGTCATCCTTTCTGCTACATCTCTGGAACTTTTCAGAGGGCAATAGAGAACTGTCAACAGGGTGGCTTCTCCGTTTTTGTTTCTAACCTCTTCCCATACTACCTCAGCGGACGAGTCCTTATCAAACATCCTTTCTACCAACGCAATGCTGTCTTTGATTTTCAATGCCACCCCACCCCCCACCCGCCCCACTTTTAGTACCTTCCTTGTTCTTAATGAAGCATCTAAATCCCGGACACTACAACGATCTTTTCTGTCCCTGCTCTATCCATTTCTCCAAAATGGCCGCAACATCAAACTATACAACTGCACAATTTGGAAACAGGGAGTGATTGGAGGGATGTTAAACGAGGGTGAGTTGGATAGATCAGAAGACAGCATGAGGGGAGATAGACAGGAACAGACAGAAAATGGATGTTTTATTTAGAAATTCTCACAGACTGCAAGGCCTTTATCTGGTGCCATACCCTGTGAGCACTGTGCGGATACTGGCTGTGGTCCCAGATCATTTATCTTCAATAATATCATAGAGCTGAGTTGCTAACAGTTAAACAGAGTCCACAAGGACAAGTGAATTTTTTTCTATAGTGAGAAGGTGATTTAATTTAAATAGACTTGGTGAATAGCAGCAGGAACTGAGAACCCCCTCAATACTGAGTTACTGCGCAAGAGCAACTCAGTGAGGTGGATCACTGACAGAGGGGAAATCAGCATCTCAACTGTGGGCCAAATAATTATTGATAAAGATTGCACACCACGTCCATGGTTTTGTAATACACATTTCAATTTATGTCGCTCAATATCATGAGTGTATCTTATTTATTTGTACTTTCTATAGTTTAGTACGATCAGAAAATAATTTTGTCCCTGTCTTTTGTGTTCAATAAACAAATGTTACTCCTCATTCCTCACTTTAGATGTATCCTTGAATCTGTTCTTCATATGAGTTATAAAGAGTAACATTCCAATACTGATGACTGAGGAATATTATTGTCCATCCCTCCAGTCTGAACTGCCATGTCCCTCAATTCTCTCTGTTTTCTGTCTCCTCCACAATGCCATAATCACACTGTAATTGAGGTCCAGTAAATGACATTTCATCACAGTTCACTAACATCGATAACATCAATAGTACAGGCCTCATCTGCCTCTCTTTGATCCTGGAATAACAACCTGAATTGCATTTGTCACGTACAATTCTCTGTTAACATATCCATGCCATTTGTCTCTTATAACCCCACGTTTCTCAGACACACATTCCCCTCAGATCATGAACTATAAAAATTGTCTCAATGTTTAATTGAAATTATAATGCTTTATCAGTAGTTCCAGGATGTATGTTTCCATTTATAAACAGAAAAGCATGTTTACATTCTGATAAACTTATGGCATTACGCGTGCATCCAAGGCAGATTGAATGGTTACACTCATTTGATCTACCAGGCCTCAAGATCTACCAGGCATCAGTCACCCTCACATAGCCCATCCAGAATATGACAGTTTGAATCATTGTTTTGAGTTTGAATAAAACAATATTGAATTGAAAGGCGTTGGCTGGAGCTATTTGTTCATTGACTGTGATTGATGTCAGTCTCCGTGGATCCGAAATGTGTCACTGGAGGGTTTGCCTCTTCTATTAATTAAGGACTCAGTTCAATGTGTTATCCCAGTATGGGCGGGAGCATCATCGACTGGACTAACAGGGATCAGCAGCTCGAGAGACGGGGGGAGGAGAGGCCAGAATCTGAGAACATTAGACTGGGATGTTCCATTAATGGATCAGACTCTGAGAATTTTAGACTGGAATATTACAACAGACAGGAGTTTATCATTGGGTCTTTACTAGCTTTCTCAGCCTTGGATATCATTAGCATCACGGATCGAAAATATCCTTTGGATTATTCAAGATGGTTACTATCCCATCCTCGCTATAGTTGGTGTTCCTGGTAAGTCATTCCATCTGACCATTAAACTGAGTTGAACTGAATTGCTGTTCATATTCAAATTTTAGAATTTGGAAGTCATCATTTTCAGATAGAGTCAAAAATTTTATTCCTTACAAATTATAACTAGCAAATTACTATTCACAACTTACTCAACAATACATAAGGAGAAACCAGACTGTTCTTAAACTCCATGATCTTTTTTCTCCATTCATATTTACTTTTCTACATATTCTCCCCACTCACCAATCCTGCCCAAGACCACTATCAGGATATTTCATTCACCTTCTCAGCCTCAGTGCAACTGCTGAATAACCCATCGTTTGTGCCTTTGGTAAATCCGGATATAATCATTTCAAGTCCATTCTAACTATGCTTTCGTCACAAAATATTTGCACTTGAGATGTCCTCTCCACAGAATCTGTCAGATGGACAGACAGTGCATGGTGGTCAAGTCATTGACTCATAATCAAGCGGCACAGAATAATAATCTTTTGGTGTCTCATGAAGGAAGTTGATGGAATGCAAATGAAATCATCTCCACTTGTATTAACCGAAGCCTATCTGTTTGCCTCATGTCCTGTAGAGAAGTCAATGGGTCATCCTTCCCTGGTCAGGTCTCGGTGTGACTGCAAATCCACAGCAATGTATTTTACTCTCTACTGTCCTGTGGAACAGCTGAAACAGCTACTCAGTTCAGGATCGGCATAACATGCTGATCTGACCAGGACTGCACACATCCCGTGAGAGCAGAACAAAAGAAAAGATAGCTCCCTTCCTCTGCCTGATTTCCATCTTCCTGCAAGTCACTTCCATTAAGGTAGGTGACCATTCCCTGTTTCGAGTGAATTATTTCTGATTGAGTGTCCCTCCGAGAGTGATATTCATCTCCATCGGCAACTCTGGTGAAGACTTTATTGATGCTCACGTACAGATGTAAGGAACTTTTAAATTCCACATCATTCCCAGTGTAGAGGGAAGGAATGTATTTTTATGCCACAAAAAGGAAGCTGAGACAGCTAAGTGAGCTAACAGAATTATTGCAATCAACCCTGAGAGTGTTGTTGAGATAGTATTTGGGGTATTGTTGACAGATTTCCTCTCTTTTATAATGAATAATCCTCTTGGCAGAAAGAGTATAAATGAGTTTCACCAGACTAATTGTTGGGATGATTGTACCATCGGGAGTGCATGAGGACTAATCTGTAGTGCTTTGAGGGAATAAGAGGTGATTGCATTGAACCTTAAGCGAATAGACAGTCACTCATTATATTCCAAACAGACACTGATCCGGTGATAAATTCCATGTTTTTTTTTAATTACTTGGTTTACATAATTCTTGATCGTTTAAAAGCCTATGGGAACGTCCCTCTCACCCCATGCCACTCCCCATTTCGATTGTGAGACAGGGAGAGAGAGAGTGCCAGTCTTTGACTAACCTCTTCCCACATTATGAACGTCATGTTATGCACAATCCGACAGGAGCCACAATACCTTCATGCTAAAACAGTTAACTATTTCCATCAGCTTCTGACCTCCATGGAGAATATGGGTCTGTCTTCTCGGTGGTGGAAGATGCCTCGTTGAGAATTGGCACAAAACATCTGGCTTCCTTCCTCACTGCCGGCAAACCACGTTAAAGTATCATGTGCCCAATAGACAATGGAGCCACGAGGAACATCGTGAGCCGTCTATGAGTGCATTCTCTGCTACATTGGTTATTCAGGTTGGAACATCAATGATACCTTCCTGTTCCTGTATAAGTGTCTTGAGGGGCTGAATGGCCTCCTCCTGGTTCCAGAGGTTCAAGGGTCTGATTGGTCTCTGCCTGTTCCTTTTTAACAGCTCAATGTACTGACCAGAGCCCTCCTCTTCCTGGGGAACAGGCAGCATGATTGAATGGGCTGTCCCTCTTCTTGTTCAGTCGATTCGATGGCTTCCACATATCCATGTAACCAGCTTGAGATGCTGAATGAGCTCCTCTTTGAACTGTAGAAAGGTGCAGTGTCTGGCCGTGTTGTTACATGAATGTTACCGACATTTTAACAGCACAAACCTGACTGCTGTCCAGGTCTTGCTGCACATGGACACAGAGACTGGTTCAGGAGCTGAGGGGTGACAAAATGTTCTGAACATTGTGTGATCTTCAGTGATTACCCCACCTCTGATTTCATGATGGATGGGGCGGGGGGGGGGGGGCGGTGCCAGGGCTGCAGGTGTGTAGATGTCGACGAAGGAGCTGAAGATGTTTGTACTGAGGAAGATAACCTGAGGATCGCCTGAAGAGATGTCCAGGACTGAGAGGATTGCCAGCCACCGCCCACAAACAGTAGATCAGCCATTATTGTATACAATGGCTTGACTGTCCGAATTACCTGATCCTGTTCCTTACGTTCTCATTTTCTTCAATTGCAACTTAAATGGTTGTAATTTTCCTGGACGTTCTGTTATTGAATATTGCAATCAGAGAGAGCAAAGCATTTTTGAGTCATCTCTGAGTGAGGTATGGGGGCTTTATTCATGATGAATCTTGGTCTAGTCCATGACCAACAAATGAATCACAAGTTTTAAAGTGACCAGAGACATCTTTAGAACCCAGCCTGAGTTTCCAAATAACATTTTCCAATCCTTACCAATCTGTGTGTGACAGTTGTGAGGGATTGAGTGAGATCCTGTGTTAGAGTGGACCAGGTATTTGGAGCAAGTGGCCCTCTTCTGCTCCTTGCAGGAGCTGTGAGGGGCTGAATGTAACAGAGGAACATAGGACTGAGGAGCAGGAGCTGATCATGAGACACTTTGTCACTGCTCTACCACGCACTATGTTCTGATTATCGTCTCGGCAACAGTTTTCTGTCTATGTACCATTTTCCTACATTCATTTGTCTGTCAAATGTTTAACATACACAATTTTTAATAAATGGAAATATCCAGGTATCACAAACTTCTGGGAAAGGAAATTCACACTTTAACAGCCCTTTGAGAATCTTTTGTTCATGTTCTGACCAATGTTCAAGGGTCACTAATGTCTTTTCCCACACCTCCTGGTGAAAGCAAATTTCAAATGTAACCCGTTTAGTCATGTGGCCAATGATATGAGTCACAGACTGGGTAATTTTCTAGAAAAGTGTGAGACACACAAAGTTGAACTCTGAATAAATGGTAAAATGATAGAGTGTCTTAAATGTTTTTCTGCCATTGAAGTTATTATGCTCACACAAATATCTGGTAATGAGATTTCTTTCCTGGAACAGTTGGATTTGGCTGAATTACCTTTGCTTCGGGCAGTGGAGAGATTCCTATGAATCCTCAACAGGAATCCTCCACGAGAGGTAAAGATGACTCAGGGATTTTCTGCTCTTACACCTTGTTTTCAGGCAGGACGAAGTCAGAGACAGAGAGAGTAATTGGCTGCTGCTTCTGAGGCAGGTAATATTTTTCTCCCTCCCTGTGTGGAAAAATACAATAATGTCAGCTGAACACCAAACTGGGCCATGTGCACTCTCCATGAACATGCTAAAGGAATGGATGATAATGGACTGTATGTTGTATGCAGCATCATTGCTGTTGTTATGCACAGTGCCTTTCATTAGCAAAAAAGTGCCCGCTTTATAGTTTGATGACATGTTTATATGTGCCAGCGTATTTTTTTAAAAAATGGGTTGATATCTTCATATTTGTGTTAATATCAATACATCTCCTTCGTAAAAAATATTCTCTAGCTTTAGCCTCCTTAACAAGAGAAAGTATGTATCCAGCTGATACACTTCTCTGAAAACTGTGGTTCAATAAGATTTCTCATCGAAGATCTAAACAGATAATCCCTGATAACAAAAGGCTTTCATTTCAGGAATGAGTAAAGGAAAGCATCTTTCAAAATCTACGAAAGGAATTATAGCCGTTTTTTAGTTTAGAGGATCAAAACCGCACCCAGTGTATCTGATGTGCTTTCAGCAATGCCCTGTACAGATGCAGTAAAACATTCCTGATTAAACCGAATACCCGTGGCCACAAACAGCATCATTTCACTTACCATCCAAGTCACTTGCTGCATCTGCAGACAGACCTCATACGATTCACTTACTAGGAATACGAAAAATATCTGCATCACAAAGTTCTGTGATCTCTCTCCATTTAAATTGTTTCCTTCTGTTCTATCCTTCCTCCCACAATAGACAACTCACGTTATATTATTTCTGCTGAAGGGTTGCTCACTAACTTTCCCTGTCTATATCACAATGCAGATTCACTACCTCCATTCGAAGTTATATCGAATGATGTCCACTCAATCCCTTCATCCAGATATTTGACATTGATTATTGATCACTGATGACGCCACAGTGATCTCTGAAGCAAAACTAGCTATAGTTTCGTAAAAATATTCATTTATCTTTGCTGTCTATTTCCTGTTAGCGACAGCATCCCTGTTCCTATGCAGCAGTTTCAGGCGGGTTGAATGGCCTCCTCCTGGGCTGTGTAATGTATTCAACGAGCTGAATTACTTCATTCTATAATTCCTGTGTAACTCCTTTGAGGGGCAGAATGGTCTCCTCCCATCTCATTGTAACGATCCTGTGTGGTTGAATGGGGTGATCCCCTACCCTGTAACAAACTCGAGGGGTGGATTGAGGGAACAACACCTCGGGTAGGGGCAGCAGTATATCTCTGTAACAGCATCGAGGGCTGGATTGAATGAACAACAAATTGGGTAGGGGCGGCAGTTGGTCATTCGGCTGTACCATTCAGAATGCTCATGGCTGATCCGAATGTGTCTAACCATCCGTCTCCTGTCTGTTCCCAATAAACATTGACTGTCCTGTCCAGCAAAGACCAGTCGAGCTCAACCGAGAATATCTTCAATAACCGAGTCTTCACTGCTCCCTGAGGATGAGGACACCACAGATAGCACAGGAATAACGGGAAGGGCACATCCTGATTTCACTATGGGACCCACTATTTTAGATCTGCCTTAACCTCACATTAAATGACTGTCCCTTTTCGGATATAAGGATACAATAACTAGGAATACACAGAAGCCATTGCGCCCTCCAACTCTTCCACAAGACCACTGACTCTTTCCAATCAAATATGTACCAAACCCAGCCTCTGCTGCTGTCTCAGGAAGAGAATACCTGATAGCATAACACCACACAAGCATTAAAGAAAGGAACAGAATTAGGCCATTCAGCCCATCAAGTCTGACATGCTATTCGATCATTTCTTTTATGTTTCTCAACATCATTCTACTACCTTCTCCCTAGAATTCTTGATCTCATTATAAATCAAAAACTTATTTATTTGTGTCTTAATGACACTAGTGCATGTGTCTCTGTATGTATGTATGTGTGTGTGTCCATGTGCTTGTTATCTGTGTATTTTTGTGACTATGTCTGTCATCCTGTGTGATTCTATCTGTGTTTCTGTTTATTTGTGTGTGACTGTATCTGTCTCTGTGTGCTTCTATGTGTGTGTATGCCTATCTCCTTGTATGCATTGTGATGGTTAGTATATTAGGGTGCGTACCAATACTTCTGTGTATTTCAATGCCTGCATCTCTGTGCAATGGGGTATCTGTTCTTTTGCAATTGAGAGAGATGAGGTTGGAACTGCCAGTGGGTTTAAATTGAGTTTTGCTCTTGACTGAATCTTGCTCCTTACACGGTTGGTGGGACGTGGATGTTTCAGAATCTCCACACAAGGCCTCCTGGTCCTTTCCGGCTCCTATCAGGGTCCTCCCCACATGTCAGGGTAGGGGGGTATTGCAGGATTCAGTGTTTGGGCCCGAGCTATTTCAAATACACACTAAACTTTTGTTAGAGGGAATCAAATGTAATATTTCCAATCCTGCTGATGGTACTAATCGATGTTGGATTATGAGTGGGTGAGAAGGATGTAAAAAAAAGTGACTGAGGCAAGTGGAGTGTCTGTGCAAATACGGGGCAATGAAGAGAAATGTGGGTAGATGTGACGTTGTACCCTTTCATGGGAAAAAGAGAACGTTAACCTACCAGTTGAAAAGTTTGGAAAATGTTACTTTATAAAGGGACTTATGATTCTTTTTGTTTCATTCTTCACCGACCTCCACCCTCTATATACAGGGCAGTGAGTTCTGAAGCCAGAAGGAAATACTGGGAATGGCATTGGGACACTTACCCAGTGTACGTAGACCCACCAGTTGAATAGCTGTAACATTAAAAAGGATCTGGATCTCCCTGTACACTAGTCACTGAACGTATTTTTTTGCAGGAACAGAAAGCAATTAGGAAGATAAATGGTGTGTTGGACCTTCATTGCAGGAGAATTTATGTCCAGGTGTCAGAGTGTTTTACTGCAGCTGTACAAGACTTGATGAGACCCCATCTTGAATGTTGTGCAGTATTGTGGATAGTTTTGGTCTCCTTACCTAATAAAGGACAATGCTGACATTGCGGGAGATCAGTGAAACATGACCAGACTGATCTCTGGGATGACAGACTTGTTGTGGGAGCAGAGTTTGGGTCGACTGAACCTATATTCCATGTGCTTCAGGAAAATATAGCAGTGAAATATATAAAAGAGACCATTTCAGAGACCATTGAAGAGTTTATCACGTCTGTGCGTCTGGAGTCATTTTATGCCAGACCAGGAAAGCACGGGAGATTTATTTCCTGAAAGTTCATTGGGGAAGTAAACTGATGTTTACAATCGACATTGGCTACAACCCATTACTGAATCCAGATTTTATGTCTCAAATTTTATTAATCGTTTTTAACATCCACCAGCTGCAAGAGCATTATCAAATCCAATGACATTTCCACAATAGCACCATCTCCTCATGGGACCTATCAGAAACCATACTGAGCTGGTTATTTCTGTGCTGCTACTTGACAGCTCTGTCAAAAAGAACTCCTACCAATTTGACTGTCGTGATTGTACTGAGGGAGTGATAATTCGTCAGATTTTAATTATTCTTCTCTTAAGGGAGTGGACATAGTTGAGTAATTTTCCACATTGCCAGGGAGATGTCAGAGTTGGAGCTGGAATGAAACCACTTCCCCAGGGACACGGCTTGTTGTGCAACACAGGTCTTCAGTCCTATTACAGGAATGGGGTCAGGGCCCATTACCTTTGTGTTATCTACTGTGATCAGCTGTTTCTTCATGTCACGTGCAGTGAATCAAATTGGTTGAAGACTGGCATCTGTGATTCTGTGGGCATCATGGCGAGAGTGAGGTAGACTATCCACTCAACACTTCTGGCTGAAGATGTTGCAGATACTATATCCTAGTCTTTTACATGGAGGGTGCAGGGCTTTTCCGTCATTTAGGATGGGGGTGTTTGTGGAGCCCTTTCGTCCGTCGTTTGTTTAATCGTCCATCATCATTTGTGACTAAATGTGGCAGGACTGCAGACCTTCAATCAGATCTGTTGGTCAAGTACGGTAGCTTTAATGGGTTAGCATCAGGTTTAGGTTCACGTGGTTCTGACTTTGACACGTTCACCCACACTTGTCACTGAGTCTCACCATTTGTGACTAAATGTGGCAGGACTGCAGACCTTCAATCAGATCTGTTGGTCAAGTGTGGTAGCTTTAATGGGTTAGCATCAGGTTTAGGTTCACGTGGTTCTGACTTTGACACGTTCACCCACACTTGTCACTGAGTCATTGACCGTGTTGATGGTAATGGCAGACTGAAGGATTATCCTGGGCAAAAACATTACAGGTTATTGTTGAATGCAGATCAGCTTCTCCTGCTGCTGTGGTCTATAGCACTATATGAAAACGCAGTTATGAGCTGCAATATCTGCAATGCAATTCTGTCTGTTCCCCAGTTCACATTGAGTCCCATTCGCCCATCAGCCCTGTACTCAGTGACCAACTCTGGTTTCTGATGTCGAAATAATTCCATTTTTAAAAAATTCTCGTTCTGCTGAGGGTCTCTCCCTGGGTCATGCTTTCAATCTAACACGTTCCACAAAAGCATTTAAATGATTTTAATTCAATTGTTTATTTCATCTGAATCTTTTTCCTTCATTAATGCCATTTTTGGTGTTAAAGTGAATGTATGTCCCTCTGTTTCTCTCCCTGACCATGATTAAGAGCTCGGCAGTGTCTGTGAAGCCAGCCTTATGTCATTCCAGAGCCAATGAATTCTCTGGATTCCCAATAATCTTCACACACTGTATGCTTTCTCTTTTGGTTTGATGCTGTCCCTTACTTGCCTTATCACTCCTGGTTGCCTTGTTCTCGCATGAGTATGTTTCATTGTCTTTCGGATGAATTTCATTATGTTCTGAATTATCCCCAGAAAGTCCTGCGATTGCTGCTCTGTGGTCTTCCCTGCTCGGTTTCCCTTCAATTAACTCTGGCCAGCTCCTCCCGAATGTCTTTGTCGTTAAATTGCTGAATTATAATCGCATTGCAACAAGAAAAGAGCAATAGATATAAACCGAAAGAAAGAGTGTTGAGAGATGGGACACGAAGAATAATTGGTGGATTTCTTAACTAGATACAAAGAGAGAACAAGAGACAGGATGCAGATGTGAAGATAAGAAAAATGAGAAAACTAGATTTTTGAAAGAATTAGATGTACATCCCTCAATGTTTTGGCAATTCCTGTGTGCTGTGGTCCTTTGTACAGTGCATTTACAACAGAGTAATATGTTCAAATGATGAGTCTGATGCCAGAATTTTCCTCTCCAATAATATTACAGACAGTAGCTTTGGAAACTCCCAGCAGGCCAATATATTGAATTCCCGGTAGGAAGGGGATTAACTGAAATAAATTGGGATACCTTAAGCATGATTTATAACACACATCCTGATACGAATGAGAGACAAGCGTAAGGAATCCCAGAAAAGGGGGAATGTTGAGAGAAGGGGAACATATCATTTCAGATGAGGATCAAATAATGCTTTAATGCTTTATAAATGTAATATATCATGTGCACCATTTTTTCATTAACTGTGTCTCCATTGTTCATTCATAATTTGTTGTACACATATGAACAATCTTCCTTATCTGAACACACACTGATTAAACAGTGTATATAAAATCATTTTTCCACCTTTTCAAACTGTCCTGTTGTTGTGCTACCAGAATACATGAACAACAACTGGCCACCAAAAGACATGACCCACTATCACTAGTTTCCAGACTGACAGACAAAGAAGGACACCACTTTGACTGGGACTGCACACACATCGTAGGAAAGGCGAAACAAAGACTCGCATGAAAGTTCGTAAAGGTATGGCATTCTAACCAGAATTACATTAATAAACACATCAAGTTCGATCCTATCTACTTTCCCTTGAAAAAAAAGAACTGGAAATGACATCACCCAACTTAAGAAACCAAAACCTATAAATAAAGAGGTACGACATACCACCAGTGTGTCACTGGAGACTCTAACTGATTATGTGAACTAGTCATGGTAACGAAACATCTGAAAACAAACCTCCAAGCTCAGCGACCTAACTTACATACTTATGAATTGTTATTTTTTATTTTAATAGTTGAATTTGGGACTTCTCTGTCACTCATGTTTTAACAGATTACGAGGCGAGGTGAGCTTTTCTGGGTGTGTGGTTTTAATTAACAGAGGGGTTCGACATTGACATCATAACAGCTTGAGGCCTTATCGTATGTGATTAGGACAGATTTGAGCAGATTTGGGTTCAAAAGGTCCCAGCAGGTTCCATCACTTGGCAGTTAATGACCTAGGTGTTCAAATAAAACAGGTGAGAAAATTCATTTAATTTTGATCCCTTGTGGTTGGTTAAATTAAAAGAAATGGCTTTTAATATTACCAATGACGTTCTGTGGTTTGAAGATGATTCGCAAATGTGCCAAGTAAGTTTAGAAAGATAGAGGAAGGGCATACTTTTAGAATTAACAAGTGGATTAGGATTGGGTTTCACCAGGGACAAAAAGAAAGCTGGATTTGTAATGGAGTTGGTCAAGCACTTTGGTGTATCAGAGAAACAGGCAACTGCAGTCGAGTGAGAAAAATCTTAAATTGCAAATGTGGCAACTGGACTTAGAAGATAAAGAAAGAGACAGGAAGAGAGAGGAAAAAATAGAAAGAGAAAGAGAGGAAATAGAAAAAGAAAGAATTTGAAATTCAGAAGTTGGAAATTAGGTAAGAAAGTTCAATTAACAGGATGAAGATAAAGGGAGAATGTAGGGATGTACACAACTATTTCGGTGAGAAAAATGTCAAAACCGTCTTTATTTCATTCGAAAAATTGACTTGGCAGATGCTATGTCCAGTGAACTTGTTGATAATGCTAGTTCAGACTAAGCTGGTGGGCACAGCTGGTGAGGCATGTGCAGCGCTATCAGATGAGGGATCAAGAGATTATGCAGATTTCAAACACGCTGTTTTGAATGCTTATGAATTGGTACTAGAAGCATATAGACGGAAGTTCAGAAATATAGAGATGGAACCAGATCAGAGTTATGTTGAGTTTGAAAGAATTAAACACAGCCATTTTGACGGATGGGTGCAGGCCTTAAATATGAATAAGCTCTGTGAGGCACGAAGGGAGATTATTCTGCTAGAAGTGTTTAAGAACTCACTTCCTCGATGATAAGAATTCATGTGAATGAATAGAAAGTTCAAGAAGTGAGAAGCGCGGCAGAAATGGCAGTTAAATGCGCATTGGTCCATGAGATGAAATTCAGCTTCTGGGAGGATTTTCATCCTGTGAGGGATAGAAATTGGGGGAAGGGGAGATCCTACACTGCAAACCATAGAGTAAAGTACACTGGCAATACTTTACCACAGGTGAAAAAAGAAGTCCAAGGGGGTTGAAAAGTGTTCTGACGATAAGTGAGTGGAATGCATAAAATTACAGTGCCGATGTTTTAAGAAGGGCACAGGGAAAAGTTGTTTTCAAGCTGGGACACACAGTGCTGGGCGTTGAAGGAAGACACTTTGGGAAAATATGTGACTAAGCCAGTGGCATTAGTGAAACTGGTAAAGCAGACCCCAAGTAGAGCCGATGAGCTGCAGGAGAGTGCACAGCCGAGGCAGGGACTGGGTATGGAGGCAGTGCCTGATCTCTATAAAGAATTCGCCTCTGTGGATAAATTTTACTCAGAAAGAACGGGAGGGGGAGTGGGGGAACAAGAGGTTACAATTTGCGAGATACGGGATCTGCTCAGCCTCTAATAGTTGAGAAGTGAGGCGCAGGAAAAGCACAACAGATCAGGCAGCATGCAAAGAGCAGGACAATCGACATATCAGGCACAAACCCATCGTCAGTAATGTAGTGGGGAGACAAGGGGGCTGAAAGATAAATAGGACGGTAGGAGCTGGGCTGGCAGGAGGGTCACTGGGAAGGCGATGGGAAGTTGTAGGTGGGCGTGATAGTGATCTCTCGGAGGGGAGTGTGGAATGGATAGGTGGGAAGATGGACAATTAAGACAGAGCAAGAGGGCAGTGCTAATTTGAAACGTTGGATCTGGGATGAAGTTGGGGGAGGGGAGATATGGAAATTGGTGAAGTCGATGTTGATACAATATATTTTGACGGTTCCAGCTGTCCTACCACCTATCCATTTCACTCTCCTCTCCGACCTATCACCATCACCCTCCACCTGCATCTACCTATCGCCTTCTAAGCTACATTCCACCCCCACCCTCCTATTTATTTCTTAGCCCACTTTCCTCTCCTTTGCCCCCACTTGCCCGATGAAGGACTTGTGCCTGAAATTTCAACTCTTCTACCTCTCGGATACTGCCTGACCTGCTGTGCTTTTCCAGCCCCACACTTTTCAACTCGGATCTCCAGTATCTGCAGTCCTCACTTTCTCTCTGCCTCTAATAGTAAGAGATGGAAGTATTTTCACTCTTCCTGACATGGTACTCAAGAGCGTGATAATTTGTGGAATGGGGACAGAAATTAAGCATTCCCTTGTGTAACATCAGGTTGGAATGCCAAATCAAGGTTGGGGAAGTAACAGTGAGAGTGAGTGAGAGAGTGTCAGTGCCAGGAATACAGTTTGTTCTTGGGAACGATTTAGCAGGAACCAAGATGGGAGAGGCACACCTTGTGGTGGAGAAGCCAATGGCAGACTAGGTAACTGGGGAGTTAAAAGAAAAATACCGAGGATTTTTTTCCAGACTGTGTAGTAACAAGATCCCACTGTCATTATTTTCAGAAGGAAGGAAAAACGAAAGAAAAGACGAAAGAGCTGATGTTCAGTTAAATGACACCCTGTTTGATGTCACGGTGCAGGAAACAAAACCTGAACAGGCAGAGGGCCAGGCAGAGGTGTTTAGTCCTGAAAGGCTAATGGAATTGCAACCATATTCACACACAGAAAGGGAATCACAACATATTGTCAAACGTTATTAATTTAAAGGTAGAATCCTAAAATTAAAATGGAGACCACGACAGGTTAGTGCAGAAGGGAAATGGGCCGAAGTGCACCAGATTGTGTTACTGGTAGCAGACAGTGTCACGGGTAGCACATGAACTAACTGCAGGCAGTCACCTAGGTGTACGGAAGACTCAGAATAAGGTACAAAAGCATTTCTCGTGGCCTGGAATGCACAAGGACGTGGTTCATTTTTGTTGTACGTCATGCATGCCAAATGGCAGATAAATCACAGGCAGTAGTAAAATCAGCACCTTTGTTGCCAATTCCTGTATTTAAAGAACCTGTCACATGGGTTATGGTTAATTGTGTAGCTCCCCTTTCTAAACTAAAAGTGGAAACCAATATTTGCTGACCATAATAGATGTGTCTATCAGATTTCTAAAGGCAATTCCATTACGGAGTGTTAAGACAAAAAGGCAGGTGAAGGACTTGGTAGCTTTCTTTACTTGCTGTGGGCTGCCCAGAGAGATTCAGTCAGAAGAATGGTCTCATTTTACCACTCAGCTGTTTAAGTAAGTCATGGATACAGTAGACATACAGCACTTCAAATCAAGTGTGTCCCATTTTGAATCTCAGGGAGCCTTGGAAAGTTAGCATCAGACGCTGAAGACCATGTTAACAGCATACTGTCAAGATTGCCCGAATGATTGGGATAAAGGTGTCCCATTAAATTGTTTGCCATTGGAGATGTCCTAAATAAATCTACTCAGTTTACTTCCTTTGAGGCAATATTCGTACATGAAGTGTGAGGTCATTTGAATTTATTAAATATAAATTGACAGGACCGAAGTTGGGAATCTCACACTTGGATTAAGTATATGAGGCGAGGGTGAGATGAGACCGAGTAGGTGAGTTAGCTAAACAGCACCTGAAGAGGGCACAGCATAGAGTGAAGCAGGTGACAGATTTAAAACTCTAAATCTTTGACAATTTCCCGTGGGGATGACATATTAGTATTGTCACCAGTGATAGGAAATCCTTTCAAAGCCAGGTTTAGTGGCCCCTTTCAAATTAGAAAAACAAATGTTGAGTCAGTTAAACTATCTGGTAAAGATACCAGATATGATAAAAACGTTATCATATGATAAAAACGTCATGTGAATGAAAAATGATCCAGCCACATTTAAGACTCAGGAACAAAGTTGTGGCCAGATGAACAAATTATACAGCTTATCTATCTCCCATGTTACAGTTGGCACAGCATGTTAAACGATTACAAGAAGCAAACTTGTTAAAAAATAACTTAAAGAAAACAGAATTTGTGAAGTTAGAGGTGATGTTTTTGGGACATTACATTGGACATGGAAGGTTGATCCCATGGAACACAAAGACGAAGGACATTGAGGAATTTCCACGACCATCCTCAAAGAATGAAGTCCTTTGATTTTTGGAACTGAGTGGATTCTGTCATTAGTTTGTTCCAAATGTCAGCAGCGTATTGGCACCACTGATGGATGTACTAATGAAGAACACAGAATTGTGGTGGACAGAACAATGCCAGGAGGCATTTGAGAATTTTAAAGCAGGATTAATCACCGCACCAGTTTTAACTACACCAAATATTTTGAAATCTCTTGAAAATTGTGTCTGATGCTAGGAATTTAGTGATCGGAGATGTATTGATGCAGAAAGATGATGATGGAATTGAATGGCTAATTGGCTACTTGTCGAAAAAACGCAATATCCACCAGAAAAAATACAAAATCTCCATTATTGAAAAAGAATGATTTAGTTTCGTACTGGTCCATTTTAATGTACTGACAATGTTTTAATGTGTATATGACAAACAATTTGTCGGAGAAGGTTGTGGACAACAACGGCAATCCTCTCGGACTTTTTGGGATATTTCAGACCAAAATATGAGACCATTTCATTGGAGTCTCATGTTACCGACTTTAAACTTACAAAATGTACATGCCGTGGGTCCGAAACATGTGATAGCAAAATTGTCATTGTGGATTTAAAGGAAACAGTATAGATAAGATTTGACTTATTCCAGTGTTATATATGTGTGTAGAATGGTATAACTGAGATTAATACATTGGTATTTCATAATAATGGGATTAAGAATTAGAGGAAAAGAAATGAAGCCATCTTTTCATTCTGATTGTTCATTTTATTTCTGAAGGGGGGAGTTGTTATGAAGCCGAACGCATGTCTATTCATTTTAATACAGAACAGGTTTTGCTGAATAGAAAGTGCAGCCACAGACGCCAGCTAAAGGTCAGACTGTTCCAAATGTAAAAATTAGCTGGGAAATGGAAGCCTGAGTTTTGGTTGCTGTTTTGACAGCAATTAAAATGCAATCTAGGAGTTTAAATAATGCTCAGGATATCAGAAACCAAAGGAATTTGAATATTATTGTTTGTACACCTGGAAATCAATCAAATTATGAGAATTATTGTATCATGGGAAGTACATAAACCCAGCATTTTGATCACTAGAGGGAGAGTCGCTGCCATCCAACAACAGAGTAACAGCTGTAGAGCAGGAGTGCTAACTGACAATTTCAAATACTCTCTATCAAAGATACATGTTCATGTAAAACCTCCTTGCATTAAAACAAAACTTGACCCAGGGAGATCAGCAGCTGGAAGAGTGAACACAGCAGGGAAGATGAAGACTGTGTGCTCTTGAGATTGTAATATTTAATATGTGGGTTGTTGGAACAACATATTTTTACAGAGTTGGAGACAGACAGTAAGTAGTTAAGACAAGCGGGGCTTGTACTTGTGAATAGTTGTTGTTTAGTGTTCAGTATTAAAGTTACGAAACTAACTTGCTAATGTTTGTTTAAATAGTGGAATATAGGAGATCTGTGTCGCTCATATTTTAACAGATTACGAGGTGGGGCGAGCTTTTCTGGGTGATTGGTTTTAATTAACAGAGGGGTTCGATTCCACCTTGTAAATGTACATCCACGCTAACCCCGTTCCCCTGCAGTTGGCCCATATCCTCCAGTCCTTTCCTATCCACATATTTATCCAAATGCTTTTGAAATGTTGTTAATGTACACCCTCAGCCACATCTGCTGGCAGCTCATCTGCGTACAATCCCCTGTGTAAAGAAGTGGCCCCTCAGGTTCCCTTTTATTCCTTCCCCTTGAACCTGAAACTGATACCCTCTCGTCCTCGATTTTCTGAACCTTGGAAAAGACTGAGAGCAATCACCCAATCCATATCCCTCATGATCTTATACAGCTCTATAAGTTCCCCCCTCAGTCTCCTCCACTCTAAAGAAAAGATCCTAGCTTGTCCAACCTCTCCCTATAATTCAGACCATTGGGTCCTGGCAATGTCCTTGTAAATTTCTTCTGCATTCTTTCTAATTTCATTACATCCTCCCTATAACAAGGTGACAAAACTAAACACAATACTCCAAGTGCGGCCTTACCAAAGTCCTGTGCAACTGCAACATAAATTCCCAACTTCTATACTCAATGTCCTGCCTGATGAAGGCCAGTGTCCCAAATGCCTTTTTCACTGCCCTGTCTACCTGTGACTCCACTCTCAGGGAACCGTGCAACTGAACGCCAAGGTCTCTCTGCCCACTGCACCCCTTAAGACCCTCCCATGCACCATGAAACTCCTACCTGGATTTGAGTTTCCAAAATGCAAGACCTCACACATCTATATTAAATTCCATTTGCCATTTCTCGGCCCACTTGCCCACCTGATTAAGGACCTGCTGCAATTTCTGATAATCTTCCTCACTGATCACGCTACCATTTATTTTAGTGTCACCTGCAAACATACGAATCATGCCTTGTACATTCTCAACCAAATCATAGATAAAAAACAGCAATGGACCCAGCCTCCGGTTTGACAAGCATCCTTTCACTAAACCCTCTGCTTCCTACCAACAAGCCAACTTTGTATCCAATTGGCCAAATCCCCCAGCATTCCACGTGATGGAACCTTCCAGAGCAGCCTGCCATGTGGAACCTTATCGAAGGACTTACTGAAATCCATAGAGACTACGTTTACCGCTCTGCCTTCATCAAACTTCTTGGTCACTTCACCAAAGGATTCTAAGACATTTGGGAAGCATAATGTCCCACTCACAAGTTTATTCTGACCGGTCCGAATCAAACCCTGTGTAAGTAATGGGTGCAGTCAATGGTATGCTGTCCTTCATTGTAAGATGATTCGAGTACATAAGTAAAGCCATCTTCCTGCTGTTGTAGTGCCTTGCTGAGAGAGTATTAGGGGCACTCTCTACAGATTTGATCTCTTTTGTAAGGAATGATCTCCTTACCACAGACCCGGATGATGGTATCATGAGAATAGAGTGAAGAAGCTGAGTGTTTAATCTTTAGAGCTGTGAGAGACGAAAAAATGGTGATGCTGAAACACGAGGAGTGGCAGCGATCACTTATTTCCAAAAGAGACATTGATAGGGAGAGGAATTCCATACTTTACCCAGGATTGATTGGTTTGATTTATTGCCACGTGTACCTTAGTACAGGGAAAAAACTTTATTTATGAGCAGTGGAGGAAGATCATAGTAAACATGGCCAGACAGATCATAGGGTGGAAATAGGCTTGGACAGAGTAAGGCATGCAGGTTACACTGAACAGTACGTGCACTCGACAAGATCAACATGAACAAGATCAGCATTATTTGAACTTAGAGAGTCCATTCATCAGTCTGACGTGGCTTTCCTAATAGTTTATATGCCTTTATTAACTGTCCCCACGTTATTGTTCAGTCTGCGTGTGAACCCGTACTGAACGCCATGTTACTCACAATCCCCAACAGCAACCACAATACCTTCCATCTGAAACAGGTTCCCACCAGCTTCCGCCATACATAGAGAACAGCAGGCTGTCTTCATGGAGATGAAATATGCCTACTTGAGACTTCACACAAGACATATGGCTTCCCTCCTCACCGCGAGAAAACCACATTAAAGTCCCACGTATGTATCATAAGCAACAGAGCCACGAGGAACAAGGTGGAGCAGTCTGTCTGTGCAGCCTCTGCTCCACTTGTTCATCATGTTAGAGCATCAATTATGAGACAGTGAGGACTGCCGATGCTGTAGATCAGAGTAGAGAGTGTGGTGCTGGAAAAGCACAGCAGGTCAGGCAGCATCTGAGGAGCAGGAGAATCGACGTTTATGGCATAAGACATTCATCAGGAATCAGCATCAATTACCTCATTCTGCCCCCGTGTAAGTGCATTGAGGTGGAAATGGCCTCCTCCTGTTCCTGTGTAAGTGACTCAAGGGACTGATTGGCTTCTTCCTCGTCCGATTGGACAGGGCCAAGGGCCTGACTGGGTTACCCCTAGTTCCTGTTTGACAGCTTGATGTGCTGACAAGTGTGATGATGCTGTAACTTTAAGTGTTTTTTTTTGTCCTGGTTTCTTTTAAGAGAGAGAGATTGAACGATTGTTACCAAG
>NC_057717.1:74384665-74387487 GCF_004010195.1 Chiloscyllium plagiosum | reverse complement strand
ATCGGAGAGGGATCAGAAGAGATTTACCAGGCTGTTGCCAGGGGAGCAAGGTTTGAATTTATAAAGAAAGGCTGGATAGGCTGTGATCTTTTTTCACAGGTGACCTGACAGAAGTTTATAAAAGGTATAGATACAGTTGAGCGTAGTTGACTTTTCCCTAAGATGGGGAATTTCAAGAAAAGGGGGTATGTTTTTAAGGTGAGAGGAGTTATAGAGTCCTACAGCACAGAGACAGGCTCTGGTGGCCCAAACTGGTCCATGCCGAACGAAATGTCCATTAACGCCAACCCCACTCCCATGGACTTGTCTCACAGTGTGTGTACATTCAGAGGGACTGATCACAGTGTGTACATTCAGAGGGACATGATCACAGTGTGTGTATACAGAGGGACTGATCACAGTGTGTGTACAGAGGGGCTGATCATAGTGTGTGTGTATACAGAGGGACTGATCACAGTGTGTGTACAGAGGGGCTGATCACACTGTGTGTATACAGAGGGACTGATCACAGTGTGTGTGTATACAGAGGGACTGATCACAGTGTGTGTGTACAGAGGGACTGATCACAGTGTGTACATACAGAGGGTCATGATCACAGTGTGTACATACAGAGGGTCATGATCACAGTGTGTGTGTGTATACAGAGGGGCTGATCACAGTGTGTGTATACAGAGGGACTGATCACAGTGTGTATATACAGAGGGACTGATCACAGTGTGTGTAGGTGTGAGACACAGTGAGAGATAACAGGTCTACAAACCTTTACTCATTCCCCCACCAGGAAGTAAGGAAACAGCAGGGTGGCCAGTGACAAGCAGTGCCCTTCCCATCAAAGGGCAGTGTTACAGTGATCAAAAAAAGGGATGGAAGGCTAAGGATTAAATGACAAAGCTTTCCACTGTGCCTCGGTACACATGACAATCATTTCAATTCAATTCCATCTGTGTACAGCATCATCATAGGAAGTGTATGAAGCAGGGGCCCTTGCAAGTGGCTCTGTGGCGCAATGGATAGCGCATTGGACTTCTAGTCTGAGGCCGTTGATGGCATTCAAAGGTTGTGGGTTCGAGTCCCGCCAGAGTCAGGTTTTAAGCTGCATTCTTGGGGTGTGCGGGGCTGTTTTTCCTGCAGCCCAGGGACAGGTGAGTCAAGGTCCCCTCGACCTGCGATACGTCCTGTCTCTCGGTTGGCATGGTGACTCAGTGGTTAGCACTGCTGCCTTACAGCACCAGATGTGCCGGGCAGGTGAATTGGCCACGCTAAATTGCGCATAGTGTTGGGTGCCTTAGTCAGAGGGGAATGGGTCTGGGTGGGTTACTCTTCTGAGGGTCGGTGTGGACTGGTTGGGCCGAAGGGCCTGTTTCCACACTGTAGGGAACCTAATCTAACCCATATATTTGTCCAACTGTTGTTTATGTACTCATCTCAACCACCTCTACTGCCAGCTCATTCCATATTTGTACCACCCTCTGGGTAAAAGTGTTGCCCCCTTGTATTCTTGCCCCTCTAACCTTGAACTGATGCCCTCGATTCCCCTATCCTGGGAAAAAGACTGAGTGCATTCACCCTATCCATGCCTCTCATGACCTTATACACTTCTATAAAGTCTCCCCCACTTCAGTCTCCTACACTCTAAAGAAAACAGTCCTAGCCTGTCCAATCTCTCCCTATAACTCAGACCCTTGAGTCTCGGCAATATCCTTGTCAATTCTTTCTGCACTCTTTCCATTTTAATAACATCTTTCCGATAGCAAGGTGTTCAAAACTGAACACAATGCCCCAAGTGTGTCCTCACCAACCTTCTGTACAACTGCAACATGACTTCACAAAATTTATATTCTGTGGGTGGCACGGTGGCACAGTGGTTAGCACTGCTGCCTCACAGCGCCAGAGACCCGGTTTCAATTCCCGCCTCAGGCAGCTTTCTGTGTGGAGTTTCTCCCTGTGCCTGCGTGGGTTTCCTCCGGGTGCTCTGGTTTCCTCCCACAGTCCAAAGAAGTGCAGATTAGGTGAATTGGCCATGTTAGATTGCCCATAGTGTTAGGTGTAGGGGAATGTGATTTCTAAATGTCATTTCTAAATCTCTCTCCCATGAAGAAGGCTTTTGGCATGCTGCCTTTCACAGTCAGGGCATTGAATATTTTTAGATTACATTACTTACAGTGTGGAAACAGGCCCTTCAGCCCAACAAGTCCACACTGACCCTCCGAAGAGCAACCCACCCAGACCCCCTTCCCTATCCTATATTTAACCCTGACTAATGCACCTAACACTATAGACAATTCACTTGACCTGCACATCTTTGGATTGTGGGAGGAAACCCATGGGGAGAACATCCAAGCTCCACACAGACAGTCACCCGAGGCTGGAATTGAACCTGGGCCCCTGGAACGGTGAGGCAGCAGTGCCAACCACAGTGCCACCGTGTTTCGGAATCAGACATTGGGTTTAGACAGTCGATTTGGATGGGCTCAGGCTTGGAGGGCCGGAGGGCCTGTTCCTGGGCTGTAAAGTTTCTTTGTTTTTCCTTTGTTCTTATGCACCTGGTCTAAGCCTTATTTCAGCTTTGGTCACATGCTCGAGGCAATCAAGGTAGTTTGAAGGGGATTTGGTTCACACATACTCTCACTCTCAAATATACACACATACACAAGCTCACTTTCAAGCACACAGACACACACACTCTGATACACCCTCAAACACCCACACTCAAACACTCACACACTTTCTGACTCACCCTAAAATATACAGACACTGTTGTATGCTGCCACACACACACACACACTCTCTCAACATCAAACACACACTCACTCGCACACTCT
>NC_057717.1:74369918-74378304 GCF_004010195.1 Chiloscyllium plagiosum | reverse complement strand
GGTGTGTGTGTGTGGGGTGTTTGTGTGTGGGGTGTGTGTGTGTGGGATGTGTGTGTGTGGTGTGTGTGTGAGGTCTGTGTGTGTGGGGTGTGTGTGTGTGGGGTGTGTGTGTATGTGAGCGTGTGTGAGCTATTTAACATAAGTTTGAGTTTTTTTGTTGTCTGCTATCCAGACTGTTCTCTGTTACCCAACCGATAAAATTAGAATTACAGATAACTGGGAGTGAATCAGCCTGAAATTTAATCGAGGAATATATCTGTGTGTGGAACAAGAGATATCTGAGAGTGAATTACACACTGGCATGTAAATAGAGGTATTCGGGAAGTTTAAATAGAGAGAAACTGATATCAGGAAATGTGTTACAGACTGGAATCTATTCTAGGGGTTTGGGAGGACTTATATATATAGAATAATAGATATCTGTGAGATACTTACAAACTGGAATCTAATTGAGCAGTTCAGGGTGATTTATATACAGAATAACAGATACCCGGGAGTGAGTTAAAGACTGGAATCTAATCAATGAGTTTCTTGATGGTTTGCATATAAAGTCACAGATGCCTGGGAGTGAGGCGTAAACTGGAATCTAATCGAGGGGTTCGGGGTGGTTTATATACAAAATAACAGACACCCAGGAGTGAGTTACAGACTGGAATCTAATTGAAGGGTTTGGGGTGGTTTATACACAGAATAACAGCTCCCCAGGAGTGAGTTACAGACTGGAATCTAATCAAGGGATTTGGGGTGGGTTATATACAGAATAACAGATGCCTGGGAGTGAGTTACAGGCTGGAATCTAATTGAGGGGTTCAGGGTGGGTTATATACAGAATAACAGAGACCCGGGAGGGAGTTACAGACTGGAATCTAATTGAGGGGTCGGGGTGGTTTATATACAGAATAACAGATACTGGGAGTGAGTTACAGAGTGGAATCTAATCAAGGGATTTGGGATGGTTTATATACAGAATAACAGATACCTAGGAGTGAATTGCAGACTGGAATCTAATCGAGGGCTGTGGGATGGGTTATATACAGAATAACAGATACCCCGGGAGGGGGTTACAGATTGGAATCTAATTGAGTGGTTCGGGGTGGTTTATATACAAAATAACAGATACCCTGGAGTGAGTTACAGACTGGAATCTAATTGCGGGGTTTGGGATGGGTTATATACAGAATAACAGATACCCGGGAGGGGGTTACAGATTGGAATGTAATTGAGTGGTTCGGGGTGGTTTATATACAGAATAACAGATACCCTGGAGTGAGATACAGACTGGAATCTAATCGAGGGCTTTGGGGTGGTTTATATACAGAATAACAGATACCGGGGGAGTGAGATACAGACTGGGATCTAACATACATGAAAAGCTTGATTATCAATATTACACACTGGCATGATCACAAACTTTGCACACACTTGCCCACTTTACATGTTCACATTAATACACATATTAACACACTCACACAAGCATGCAATCTCTTCCTGCCACACCATTAAACACACAGGCAAAAACATTTTCACAAATACACACACACACACACATAACCATAATTATATTTCAGGAACAACTGGCCTGTACCATGCGGGATGTTTTGTTCTCTGTGTCGATGTCCATGAACTAAAAAAGGCTCTCTCCCTGCTTCCTCTCTCTCTCGAGATTAATGTGATACAAGGATACCCCCCGCTGGTGGCTCAGAGACTGCAGTTTAAATCTTCAGGAGGTTGGAAGATGATAATTTACGAAGCGTGAGGCGTCAAGTTGGGACGAATGATTAACGCGGGGTCTGAAATAACTCCACACAGGCTGATATCCCGTCACCAGGTCACCATTTGTTTCAAAGTGCATTGCACAAGACACTGACCCAACCAGGGTGAGTGGAACCCATGACCCTCCTGTTTCTTTTTTATATAACCCCCCCCACACGCTACCACCTAATCGCAGAATGCTTATTTATTCCCCAGCACCCATTTCGTGGGTGTACAGGTGTGAGACACAGTGAAAGGGGCACAAATCTTTATTCAGTGCCCACCACCAGCAAGAAAGGAAACACCCAAGTGACCAGTGACATCAAAGTTCACATCAAACTGTGTGATCAAACAGTGAGGGGGGAGGGCAGGGATTAAATCGAAAGAGTTGGAGGGGGAAGTAATACACTCCACTCCCTGCGGCGCCCACCTCTCCCTGAACAACTCCAAGGTGTTGGTGGACACCGTAGGGACTAAATCAAAATAGAGTTGGAGGGGGAAGTAATGCACTCCATTCCCTGCGGCGCCCACCTCTCCCTGAACAACTCCAGGGTGTTGGTGGACACCGCGTGCTCCTTCTTCAGAGACACCCCGGGCTCTAACGTAACCGCGGAAGAGGGGCAGGCAGGCGGACCTAACGACCCCCTCCACGGCCCGCTGCCTGGACCCTTTTATGGCCTGTTTGGCCAGGCCCAGGTGCAGATCCATGAGGGGGGGGGTCCTCTGACCTACCCTCTTTCCACCGCACGGGGTGCCCAAAGATCAGGAGCGTGGGACTGAACAGAGAAGGAGACTTTTTTTGTAAATATATTTATCAGCAAAAATTTTTTTTTTTTAACTTTACAAGCATAAAATTATGGCAAAATACAATCAATAGCAAATATCAGTATAATAAAAAGAATTACAACGCAACTACTGTCTCCTAACTATTAACCTACCCTCTAATACAAAACAAACCCTAGCACTGTGCAAAGCAACACCAAAAAAAGAGAAAGAAACACAAAAAAACAAACAAAATACAGAACAGCTATGCTCGGTGCAAAGCTTCCAAACAAAGGATTGCATACACTCGTATTAACTCAGGAGAGCCCCCTCTAGGGCTTGACAAATCTAACCATCCTGGTTAAATAAACGCCCTAGTTAAGACAACTGACAAATCTATTTCCAAATAACTCAAGTGGGGTTGCCATGTCTTATAAAAATGGTCTGAAAATGTGTTGCTGGAAAAACGCAGCAGGTCAGGCAGCATCCAGGGAACAGGAGAATCGACGTTTCGGGCATAAGCCCTTCTTCAGCCCTTCCTGAAGAAGGGCCTGTGCCCGAAACGTCGATTCTCCTGTTCCCTGGATGCTGCCTTACCTGCTGCGCTTTTCCAGCAACACATTTTCAGCTCTGATCTCCAGCATCTGCAGCCGTCACTTTCTCTCCTTATGAAAATGGTCTGTTGTGTGGTGCACTATGTTTGTAAAAATGTCCAATGGAATATGATCCATAATTAATGTCTGCCATCCCAGCAAGCCCAGCGGGTTCTCAGACACCCAGTTCATCAGAATATTCTTCTGAGCACAGTATGCAAGAATTTTAAATCGTTTCTTCCCAGGCCTGTTTAAAGATGGTAAATTCGGTAGACCTAAGAGGAGAGATATCGGGTCTACCTTAACTTCAGTCGAGAAGGAGGTTTTTAAGAAAATCAAAGAGGGAGTGCAAGGGCCCACACTCAATGTATACATGGTCCACGGACTCCCCAGCGCCACAGAACAAGCAGTTGGGCTGGGAGTCCGTGAACCTCCACAATCTGTGGTTGCAGGGGACCGCTGCGTGCAGCACCCTCCACCCCAGATCCCCGACAGAGAGAAGGGAGGACTCCCGCGTAGGGAGCCCTCCACCGGGTAGCCCCATGGCCCGGTGGCAAGTGGGTAGGCCAAGGCGGTGGGTGAGGGAGAAGAGGTGGACGGTGTGCAGCAGCAGTCGATACAGGGCCCACCGTTTTATGTCTTTAAAAGGGACAAAATTCAAATTCTGGAGGCGGCTCAGGTTGTGGGGCACGGGGTTTGGTGGGTGAGGGGGGGGGGTGGTGGGAGCGGATGTACGGGACCTTGGGGCTGGAGTGAGCACGGGTGGGATTCCACCGCACACCCGAGCATCCTCCAACTGGTGAACTACGTCGGGTCCGAGCACCACCATCTTGAGGCGTCGAATGGCAGTGGCTAACTGTCCCGTTTCTTTTTTTGTAAATTTTATGAAACAATTTGCAGGTTACAAAACAATGAACAGCTGTCTACAGAGAAACAGCAATTTTACGAGGGAGAGGAGCAGCAAAGCCAGGCCCCGAACCCTAACGTTCAACCAGTTTTCAGGGAAATGAGGAACCTCAAATCCCACCGTCCTGTATCTAACTGTCAGCCAGAGCTCCCTGATTGGACCAGGGTTAACAGCCCCAATCAGGGAACTCTGATTCGAAGAGGTTCAGCTGCCTGCCCTCTTTCCAATCACTGCATCCCTGTAGGTCCGGGGATATACGCTCGTTCTTTTCCCTGGAGCATTCCCCGGGGGTTTGCCCACCAGGTCCAATCCGGCAGACGCTGCCTCGGACACTGGTGGGGGGGGGTGTATTGGACTGTAACCCGCCTCTCGCTCCTGGAGCGCCTTGTCTGAAATTCCCCTCCTTTGAGCGGTAATGTGTCAGTGTCTGCTACGTTTGTCTTATTGTCAGACGTTTCTCCGAAGCTCGCGCCGCTTGGCAGCGTTCAGGCCTTTGTTCAGGACCCCGCCTCTCCGACCCTGTACATTGTGGGACCCGATCTCATGTTGCCCACGCCTCTTACCCCACGCAGGGCCACCCCACCCCACCCCTGCCCTCCCCTCTTAGAGGAGTCTGGTGTTGGCGTTCCTGATGCCGTTTCATCCCACTCCCAGCACCAGGAAGATCGGGTTTAGCCAGTTGCGGAGTCGTCTACCCGCGTGGCAGCTCTGTTGGAGCTATCCCTGTAGTTGGGTGAGGGCTGGTGCGTTAATCAAACAGGAACCAGGACAGTTTGGTACCGAGTGTAAGTGAGGACTGCAGATGCTGGAGATTAGAGTCAAGATTAGAGTGTGGTGCTGGAAAAGCACAGCAGGTCAGGCAGCATCCGAGGTGCAGGAAAATCGACATTTCAGGCAAAAGCCCTTCATCAGGAATGAAAAGATGAAAGACTTAACAGCAATCTAGGTTTGTTCAGTATATCAATTGCAACGACACTGTGATCTTCTACTATAAATTCTGTGTCAGCTACCTGATGAAAGAGCAGCGCTCCGAAAGCTAGTACTTCCTGATGAAGGACTCCTGCCTGAAACGGCGATTTTCCGGCTCCTCGGATGATGCCTGACCTGCCGTGCTTTTCCAGCACCACTCTAATCTTGACGCACATCCAACCGCTCTGAGTGGACGTCCACAATGCCTCAAAACATTGAGCCTGTAAAAGAACCAGCATGGTTGACTTGAAATCGAGTCCAGGTTTTGCCGGGACCGTCCCACGAATGTGAGGGAGCCGTTGGGAGTAGGTTTTGTCCTTGTTGGCCCTCTTGGTCTGGTCAGCATCCAATCCTGGTCACCTGACATAAGGTCTTGCCAACACCTTCATTTTGGAAACCCTTGAATGACCCTGGTGCAGTTCAGACAATATCGACAGTGACCTAGGATCGGGACAATCACTCTTGCTCCCCATAATAATAATAACGTGGAGGTGCCAGTGTTGGACTGGGCTCTGAGCCGAGATGTCACCATATTTTTTATAAAACCTTCTGTTATCTCGAGAATATGACTTGAAAGAAGTTCTGGGATTTACATATTAATGAACCAAAATCTGCAACCCAGTTAAAAAGATGAAAGCCTTAACAGCAATCTAGGTTTGTTCAATTTATCATATCAGTTTATATTACATTAGATTCCCTACAGTGCGGAAACAGGCCCACACCGACCCTCCGAAGAGTAACCCACCCAGACCCATTTCCCTCTGATTAAAACACCTAACACTATGGCCTATTTAGCACGGCCAACTCACCTGGCCTGCACATCTTTGGACTATGGGAGGAAACCCACGCAGACACAGGGAGAATGTGCAGATTTCACACAGACAGTCAGCCGAGGCTGGAATCGAACCCAGATTCCTGGCGCTGTGAGGCAGCCGTGCTAACCACCGAGTCACCGTGCCACCCAGTTGCATGAGACTACGATCTTCTGCTATAAAATCTGCGTCTTATGATCTGCTCCTCAGCTACCTGGTGAAGGAGCAGTGCTCCGAAAGCTGGTACTTCCAAATAAATCCGTTGGACCAAACCCTGGTGTTATGGAACATTACAACGTTGTATGTTTCCGCCCTCGATGTTGCGCTGACCTGTGGAACCAATCGGAAGCCCATCTATCCTACACTATTCCATTTTCATCCATATGTCTATCCAATGCCCATCGAAATGCCATTAAAGTTGGCAAGTCTACTACTGTTGCAGGTGGTGCATTCCATGTCCCTACTACTCTCTGAGTAAAGAAACTACCTCTGCCATCTGTCCTATATGTTGAGTGATTTTTAACTTTGCTGATAACAATAAGGCACCCTCTGTGGTGATTTATGTTTACCAGAATACATACTGGGGAGCCTTTACAGATTAAGGGTACAACTACACTTCTGCTCTCTTATGAGAAACAGCTAGTTCACTTATTACGGATTGTAGGAAAAAAGCTTGGGCCTGCACTTGAAATCGGTGGCCGGAAGGGCTGCACAAAATGATGGATTTATGAGAACTGGACAATAAATGAGGCATGCTGGGAAATTGGGGCAAGCCTTGGCCGAAGTGACTGTGCTAATAAACATGCTGCAGAATCCAGACCGGCTGCAGCTACATGCAGACCCAGCAGCTGCTGGTAAGACCATTTGCTCTCGAATTCGTGTCGAATGGAATCGACCTGAGGACAATCAGAGCCTTAAACTGTTTGCCACACACAGGGGCGCCTCACACCCTTGTGCAGACAGGGCTACCTGACCTACATGCCCTCAACAGCTCCAGGAATGGATGCCCCCAAACCAATATTGCCGCCAATGGGTGTCGCTGCAAGTAGATGCCTCCTCCGAGGCAGTCCTCCGGAAAGTGGTGGCGGCGCAACTGGATGACTCCTCCTAACAAGTTAAAAATCACACAACATCAAGTTATAGTCTCCAAATCAGCCCTCCTAAACTAGTCCTCCAGATAGTGGGGACGCTGCATGGCGATGACTCCTCCTAAACATTCCTCCAATCATTGGGTGGCGCTGCAGGTGGATGACTCCTCCTATCCAGTCCTCCAGACAGTGGTGGCGCTGCAAGGGGATGAGTACTCCTAGCTAGTCCTCCAGACTCTGGTGGCGCTGCACGTGGATGACTTCTCCAAGTAAGTCCTCCGGACACTGGTGGCGCTGCAGGGGGATGACTCTTCCTATCCAGTCCTCCAGACATGGTGGCGCTGCAAGGGAATGAGTACTCCTAGCTAGTCCTCCAGACTCTGGTGGCGCTACACGTGGATGACTTCTCCAAGTAAGTCCTCCGGACAGTGGTGGCGCTGCACGGGGATGAGTATTCCAAGGCAGTCCTCCAGACAGTGGTGGCGCTGCAGGTGGATGACTCCTCCTATCCAGTCCTCCAGACAGTGGTGGCGCTGCAAGGGGATGAGTACTCCAAGGCAGTCCTCCAGACAGTGGTGGCGCTGCAGGTGGATGACCCCTCCTATCCAGTCCTCCAGACAGTGGGGGCGCTGCAAGGGGATGAGTACTCCAAGGCAGTCCTCCAGACAGTGGTGGCGCTACAGGTGGATGACCCCTCCTATACAGTCCTCCAGACAGTGGTGGCGCTGCAAGGGGATGAGTACTTCAAGGAGAAAGTGAGGTCTGCAGATGCTGGAGATCAAAGTTGAAACTTTATTGCTGGAACAGCACAGCAGGTCAGGCAGCATCCAGGGAACAGGAGATTCGACGTTTCGGGCACAGGCCCTTCTTCAGGAATGAGTACTTCAAGGCAGTCCTCCAGACAGTGGTGGCGCTGCAAGGGGCTGAGTACTCCAAGGCAGTCCTCCAGACGCTGCAAGGGGCTGAGTACTCCAAGGCAGTCCTCCAGACAGTAGTGGCGCTGCAGGGGTATGACTCCTCCTATCCAGTCCTCCACACAGTGGTGGCGCTGCAAGGGGATGAGCACTCCAAGTCATTAGTGGTTTTTAAGAAGATTTGTAGCTCAGGTTGATGGTAAGTCTGTAAGTTAGCTTGCTGAGATGGAATGCCCTGCTTCTAAGAATTCTTGTACATGTCTTTACTACGATTGTCCCAGGATGTGTGTATTGTCTCAGTCAAGATTTGGAGACGCCGGTGTTGGACTGGGGTGTACAAAGTTAAAACTCACACAACACCAGGTTATAGTCCCACAGGTTTAATTGGAAGCACTAGCTTTCGGAGCGATGCTCCTTCATCAGGTGATTGTGGAGGGCTCGATCGTAACACAGAATTTATAGCAAAAATTTGCAGTGTGATGTAACTGAAATTATACATTGAAGAATTGATTGTCTGTTAAGCCTTTCATCTGTTAGAATACAGTGATAGCTTCACTTCTTTCATGTGTAAATCACAAAACACTTTTTT
>NC_057717.1:74347531-74367354 GCF_004010195.1 Chiloscyllium plagiosum | reverse complement strand
AAGCACACTAGCTTTCGGAGCATCGCTCCTTCATCAGGTGATAGTGGAGGGCTCAATCCTAACACACAGAATTTATAGCAAAAATTTGCAGTGTGATGTAACTGAAGTTATAGATTGAAAAATTGATTGTCTATTAAGCCTTTCATCTTTTAGAATACAGTGATAGTTTCACTTCTTTCATGTGTAAATCACAAAACCCTTTTTTTTAAAGTTACATTCTCGGGTTAGCTGTTGTCTAGCTATCACCCTTGTTCACAGCTAACCCGAGAATGCAACTTTTTAAAAAAAGGGTTTTGTGATTTACACATGAAAGAAGTGAAACTATCACTGTATTCTAACAGATGAAAGGCTTAACAGACAATTAATTTTTCAATGTATAATTTCAGTTACATCACACTGCAAATTTTTGCTATAAATTCTGTGTTACGATCGAGCCCTCCACAATCACCTGATGAAGGAGCGTCGCTCCGAAAGCTAGTGCTTCCAATTAAACCTGTTGGACTATAACCTGGTGTTGTGTGATTTTTAACTTTGTCTCAGTCAAAGTAGTGTCCTTCTTTGTCTGCATATATGGAGACTACTCAATGCTGTGGCATTCAAACCAGAGCTCCATCAATAAACACATTGACTGAGATCCCATCTACCCTCCCCTTGAGAAAAAAGACCCGGAAATGACATCGCCCACTTTAGGAAACCAAGACCTATAAATAGAGAGGCAGGACGTACCACCAGCGCTTCAATGGAGACACTCTCACTGACGATGTTACCTAGTCATGGTGATGGAATGCCTGAAAACAAACCTTCCAGTTCAGTGGGCTGACTTACATACTCCAAGTCAGTCCTCCAGGTGCTTCAAGGGGATGTGAGAAAGTTAAGACCTCAGATGCTGGAGATTCAGAGACGAAAAGTGTGGCGCTGGAAAAACACAGCCGGTCAAGCAGCATCCAAAGAGCAGGAGAGTTGGCTTTCAAGCATACACAAGCCCCTCGTCAGGGATGTGGGATGGGAGTGCGAAGAGGGCTGAGAGATAAATAGGAGGGTGGGGGTTGCCTGGGGGCAGGTAGCTGGGAAGGCGATAGGTAGATGCAGGTGGGATGTGATAGTGATATGTCAGAGCGGAGGGTGGAGCGGGTAGGTGGCAAGGAAGATGGACAAGTAGGAGAGATCAAGAAGGCGATGCTGAATTGGAGGGTTGGTTAGAGGATGAGGTGGGGGGAGGGGAGATGCGGAAACTAGTGAAATCGATGATGCTGTGTGGTTGGAGGGTCCCAAGATGGAAGTTGAGGCGTTCATCCTCCAGTTGTTGGGTGGCTAGGATTTAGTAATGGAGGAGACCCAGAACTTGCATGTCCTTGGTGGAGTGGGAGGGGGAGTTGAAGTGGTCAGCCACAGGACGGTGGGGTTGTTGCGTGCGTGTGACCTAGAGATGTTCCCTGAGACGTTCTGCGATTGGGCGTCCCGTCTCCCCGATGTAGAGGAGGCCACATCGAGAGTAATGAACACAGTAGGTGACGTGTTTGGAGGTGCAGGAAAATCTTTGCCGGATGTGGAAGGTTTCTTTGGGACTTGGCGTGGCCTTGGACAGAGGTGAGGGGGAGGTGTAGGCACAGGTCTTGCAATTCCTGCGGCGGCAAGGGAAGGTGCCGGGAGTGGAGGGTGGGTTGGTGGGGGGGGGGGGGGGGTGTGGACCTAATAAGGAAGTCGCGGAGAGAATGGTCTCTGTGGAATGCTGATAAGGGTGGGGATGGGTGGGTTTTGGGCTGTCAGGAGGTGAGTTACTCACTGCAGGATTCCAGTGGATGAACCACAGTGTGAGAAGAAAGATTCTGTAGTGATTGCAACAATATCAACCAGGTGTACCTCAACAAATAAGAATTCCCTGGTTGGGGCTATTAATCTGGTCCAATTGGGGAGTCCTGGTTGACAGATAAGAACAGGAGTGTGGTCCCTACCCTCCCCCTCACTGTTTTGATCACACAGCACTGCCCTTTGATGTGAAGGGCAGTGTTTGTCACTGGACACCCAGGTGTTTTCCTATCTTCCTGGTGGTGGAAATTCAATAAAGATTCGTGCACTTTGTGATTTTCACTGTGTCTCACACCTGCACACAAACACCATGGGTGCTGGGGAAACAATAAGCACTACCGCACTTAGGCGGTAGTGTGGGGGTTTAAAAGAAAAAAAAAGAACGGGAGTGTGAGAGGTGGGCACCGCATGGAGTGGAGTGTTTTATTTCCCCCTTCAACCCTATTTAGATTTAATCCCTGCCTCCCCTTCACTTTTTTTTTGATCATACAGCCCTTTGAGAAGGACACTGCTTGTTACTGGCCACTTGGGTGTTACCTTTCTTCCTGGTGATAGAACATAAATAAAGATTTACGCACTTGTTTGTTCTTCACAGTGCACACTCACAACATGGGTGCTGAGGGAAAAAATAAGCACTACCGCTGTTAGATAGTAGTGTGGGTGGGGGTGGGGGTGAAGAATAGGAGTGTGAGACATTCCCTTCCCTCTCTGTGCGCTTGCTCTGAGGGAGCTGGATCAGAGTCAAGGACTCTCCATGAATAAATTGTGGTAACTGCTTCACCAGAATGCTTTGTAGACTTATAGAGGACAGGCAGAGGTGAAGTGGTGTGCATGGAATTGCTCTGTTTAATGATCACATGGACATAATTGATGCCACAACTTCAGTTTGTACTCCAGCACACTATGGTGACAGTACGTAGATAAGTCCAGACAGTAGGGGAAAAGTTATAGGTAGAACTTTTCACTCATTTCAGTTAAGATGAGAGATTGTTAAAAATCACACAACACCAAATTATTGACCAACAGCTTTATTTGGAAGCAATAGATTTTGGAGTGCCACTCTTTCATCAGATGGTTGTGGAGTATAAGATCATGATCACAGAATTTATAGCCAAAGGAGTTTATGGTGTCGTGGAGATGTGATGCATTAAACAATTTTAGTTTCACTCTTTCTTCTTTTAGAATTGGGTTTGCTGTTTTCTGTTCTTCGATATCTAAATCCCAGAACTCCTTTTCAATTACATACTCAAGATAGCTCAGCTTTTCTAACAATAGGTGTCAATTTGGCTGCATCCCAATATTTGGTCAGAATGATAAGCCCTCTGCATAGTTTTACATGGATTCATGCAGTTTTTTGAGCAAAATAAAATGCAATTCCGCAAAAACAAATTCACCCTATAGACTTATATGTGTGCACGTGTAGGAGCGACAGAGTGAGTGTCCGTACGTGGGTGTGAGTGCACGTGATAGAGTGTGTGTGTATGTGTGTGTGAAAGCTTAGTTAAGTGTGTCTGTGTGTGAGTGTGGTGGGGTATGTCACTGTGAGAGGGTATGTGTGTGGGTGTGAGTGTGGGGGGTGTCTCTGCATATGAGATGGAGAGCTTGTGTATGAGAAGGAGTCTGCATGGATGTGTGAGCATGTAGGAGTGTGTGTGTGTGTAGTGGGGTCACCTGTAGTGTGACATGAACCCAAGGTCCCGGTTGAGGCCATTCCCATGGGTATTGAACATGGCTATTAGCTTATACTGAGCCACCTGAATTGTTGCTTGTCCCGAAGTCCACCTTGGGGATGGTCACCCGAAGGTCCGAGGCCGAATGTCCTCGACCGCTGACGTATTCCCCGACTGGGAGGGAACTCTCCTGCCTTGTGATTGTTGGGTGGTGTTCATTCATCCATTGTCGTAATGGTTGCTCGGTCTCACCAATGTACCATGCCTCAGGGCATCCTTACCTGCAATGTATGAGATAGACCACGTTGGCCGAGTCACATGAGTAACCTGCCGCGTACATGGTGGGAGGTGCCCCTATGTGTAATGGGGTTATCCGTGTCGATACTTTGACACGTCTTGCTGCTGCGATAGGGTTATGTGGTGGTGTTGTCCTGAAGGCTGGGCAGTTTTTTTGTGCACGATTTGTTTAAGGTGTGCTGGTTGTTTCGTAGTGAGAAATGAAGATGTGGGAAAGGTCTCGGTGAGGTGCTCATCCTCAGCGATTATGTGTTGAAAGCTGCGAAGAACATGGTGTGGTCGTTCAGCTCCTGGGAAAAACTGGACAACGACTGCATGAATCCACATAAAACTCTGCAAAACTATGCAGCGGGCTTGTCAGTCTGACTAACCATTGGGACACAGACAGACTTCACACTTATCGTTAGAAAAGCTGAGCTATCTTGAGAATGTAATTTAAAAGAAGTTCTGTGATTTAGATATCAACAGAAACCAACATATCCAATTTTAACAGATGAAAGGTTTAATCTAAAATTGTTTAATGTATCACATCTCTGTGACACTGGACTCCTTTGGCTATAAGTTCTACGATCATGATCTTATACTCCACAACCACCTGGTGAAGGCGCTCCGAAAGCTAGTGCTTCCAAATAAACCCGTTGGACTATAATCTGGTGTTGTGTGATTTTTAACTTTGTCTGCTCCAGTCCAAGTGATGAGAGATTGCACTGACTGGGATTGCTTTCCTCAGAGCAGAGGAGATTGAGAGGGGACATGATTGAGATGGGTAAAATTACGAGGGGCATAGATAAGGGCGGCAGGTAGAAACCTGAATGAGGGATCAATGACCCGGGACATAAATTTAAGGGAAGGGGCTGAAGGGTTAGAGGAGGTGTGAGGAAAGGTCATTGTCACCAAGAGGGTCATGGGAATTCAGAGCTCTTTGCTTGTTACGAGTAGTGGAGGCAGAAACCTCCCCAATGTGTCAAAGAATAATAGAATTGTTACAGTGCCACATGAGGCTGTCCAGACCATTTAATTCTGTTATCAAGTGCCCCGATCTCCTGCATTTTCTACACATTCCTGCACGACATTTCTGTTCAAGTATTCATCCAAAGCCCTTTGAATGCCTCAATTGAACCTGCATTTCCGGACAGGACATAGTGTAATAGAGATGTACAGCATGGAAACAGATCCTTTGGTTCAACTCTTCCATTCCGATCAGATGTCCTAAATTAATCCAGTCCCATTTGCCAGCACTTGGCCCCTATCCCTCTAAACCCTTCCTATTCATGTTCCCATCCAGATGTCTTTTAAATGTTGTCATTGTACCAGCCTCCACCACTTCCTCTAGCAGCTCATTCTGCATAAAATTGTTGCCTCTTAGGTCCCTTAAAAATTTTTTTTTTTACCTCTCATGTTAAACCTATGCTCTCTAGTTCTGGACTCACTCATCCCAGGGAAAAGATCTTGTCTATTTACCGTATCCACACCCCTCATGATTTTATAAACCTCTATAAGGTCACCCCTTAGCCTCTGACACTCCAAGGAAAACAGCTCCAGCCCAACAGCTTCTCCCTTTAGCTCAAACCGTCTAACCCTGGCAATATCCTTGTAAATCTTTTCTGAACCCTTTCAAACTTCACAACATCTTTCCAACAGGACAGAGACCAGAATTGCAAGCTATATTCTAAAAGCGGCCTAACCAATGTCCTGTACAGAGGCAACATGACCTCCCAACCCCTATACTCAATTCTCTGACCAATAAAGGAAAGCATACCAAATGCCTTCTTCACTATCCTATCTACCTGTAACTCTGCATTCAAGGAGCTATGAACCTGCGCTCCAAGGTCTCTTTGTTCAGCAACTCTGCTCAGGACTGTACCATTAAGTGTATAAGTCCGGCCCTGATTTGCCTTTCCAAAGTGCAGCACCTCACGTTTATCTAAATTAAACTCCATCTGTCACTCCTCGGCCCATTCCAGACCTTAATTATTGACTGTGTGAAGATTTTCCTCACTTCAGCATTGCTTTATTGATGTAAAACTTTTTACACAAAACTTTAAGTCTATGCCCCTCGTTTTTGTTATTTTTGTGAGCAGGAACATCTTCTCCCTGTCTGCTCTTTTCCGACTTGCTCATAATTTTACGAACCAGTGTCAAATTTCCTCTCAGCCTTCTTCCTTTGAAGGAGGGCAGTCCCAACTTCTTAGAGTATTATTGTGTTGCGATCCATTTTGTATTGCATTCAACTGTGGTCCCTACGTCACAGGAAGGAGGTGGAGGCTTTGGGGAGGGCACAGAAGAGGTTTACCAGGATGCTACATGGATCAGAGGCTATGAACTATAACGAGAGGCTGGACAAACTAGGATTGTTTTCTCTGGAGTAGCAGAGGGTGCGAGGAGTCCTGATACAAGTATATAAAATTATAAGAGCCAGAGATAGGGTTCATTGTCGGAATTTTTTTCCCAGAATTGAAATGTCCCATACTCGAGGGGGAAAGTTCAAAGGAGATGTGAGGGGCAGGTCTTTTACACAAAGAGTCGTAGATGCCTGGAATATACTGCCAGGTGTTAATGGTGGAGGCAAATATGTTAGAGGTGTTTCAGTAGCTTATAGATAAGCTCATGGATAAGCAAAGAATAGAGGGATATGGGTCGATAAGTGTGGCACTGGAAAAAGCACAGCAGGTCAGGCAGCTTCTAAGGAACAAGAGAGTCGCTGTTTCAGGTGTAACTCTTCATCAGGGATATGGACCAAAAGGAGGCAGAAGGGATTAGTTAAATTGGTATCATTTTGGCAGAACATTGTGGACCAAAGGGTCTGTTCCTGTGCTGTACTACTCTATGATCCATACTCTCAATCTGTCCTCACAGTTTCTCATCCCTGGAACCGTTCTTGTAAGCTGTTTCTGCACTCCCTCCAATTCATTCACATCTTTCTGATAATGGTGGCACCCAGAACCACACGCAGTCCTCCAGCTGAGGTTTCACCAAGTGTCTCGGTCAACATCCCCTCCTTGCTCGCATACTCTGTGGGCCTGTTAATAAAGCTGAGGACACTGTATGATGCATGAACTGCGCTTTCTAAATGTCCTACCAACTTTCCCTGAGAATGATCGCATGATCCGGGGGACCCTTCTGCATTTCTGGAAGTCACAGGTACAGCCCGTGCGCTGGAATCACTCGGGCTATCCTTGCCCCTTCTGGAAAGTAGTCATCCCATTTCATAAAATGTCAATCTCCTGGATTTTCTCAATTTGCTTGCACACTATTCCTATCCAAATACCCATCCAATGGCCCACTTGAATGCCATAATTGAAGCTGCCTTCACCACATTTCTGGGCAGAGATAATGGCTAAACACTGAAATGATTCTACTTAGAGATCGATCAGTTGGCACAACCATCCTCTTTGTGGGCCGGCTGGAATAGTGTCTATTTTTTTGGTTAAGTTGGAGCCCACACCACACTGTTACCTTGTGCACTATCTGCATGTAAATCTGTCATACATTATCTCCAACCAGCACCATAATGTGTATTCTAGAATGGACCACAGCTATTGGTTTCACAGGCAATCACCAGAACGTGCCCTATATCCAGCATCAGCACCAGCTTTGTGTTGAAAACACACAGAGAATGCTGGAGAAATGCAGCAGGCCGAGCAGAGAACATGCTGATGAAGGGTCATTGAACTCAGGAGGAGATCAGAGTTAACATTGCAAGTTCAGGGACCCTCCATCCCTACCAATGCTGCCAGCCCTGCTGCGTTTCTCCAGCATTTTGTGTGTTTTCTACATAAAGTTTCACTGCAGCTAGAACTGTAAACTCTCTTGTTCTCTCGATGACCCTTCATCAGAATTTTCCCTCTACGGATGCTGCTAGAATTACTGTGTTTCTGTAGCACGTTCTGTTCCTGTATCACTGCAGATCTTCACATATATCATCCTTTGTTTTAGAAGTAGATTCGCAGCATCACAGCATCATACGGTACGGAAACAGACCCTTCAGTCCAACCAGTCCATGCTGACCTTAATCTCAAATTAAACTAGTCCCACCTGACTGCACTTGGCCCATATCCCTCCAACCATTTCTTATTTACATCCTTATCCAAATATCTTTTAGATGTTGTAACCGTACCCACATCCATCTGGGAGCTCATTCCATACACAAACCACTCTGTGTGTAAAAAAATTGCCCCTTGCGTCTTTTTAAAATCTTTCTCCTTTAAAATCTTTGAAAATATCTCTCCTAGTCTTGAAAACCCAAACCTGTGGGAAAGGGCACCTGTCATTCACTTTAACTATAGCCCTCATGCTTTTATAAACCTCTACAAGGTCATGCCTCAATGTCCTATGCTCCAATGAAAAAAGTCCCAGGCTATCCAGCATCTCCTTATAACTCAAATCCGTTCCCATTAATATCCTGGTAAATCTTTTCCAAACTCTCTCCAACCGTACAGGGAGACCAGAACTGCACACAGTAGTCCAGAAGATGTTTGATCAGTTTCCCCATGGTAGGCTCATTCAGAAAGTAAGGAGGCATGGGATATAGGGAATTTTGGCTGACTGGATGCAAAACTTGGTTGGCCCATAGTAGATAGAGGGTGGTAGTTGATGGAAAGTTTTCAGCCTGCTGCTCGGTGACCAATGGTTCTGCAATGATCTGTTCTGGGACCCCTGCTCTTTGTAGTTTTTATAAATGGCTTGGATGAGGAAGTGGAAGGGGAGTGGTTGGTAAGTTCAACAACGACACAAAAGTTGGTGGAGTTGTGAATAATGTGGAAGAGTGTTGTAGGATGCAGAACTGGGCTGATAAGTGGTAGATGGAATTCAACCTGGAAAACTGTGAAGTGATTCATTTTGGAAGGTCAAATTTGAATACAGAAGACAGGGTTAAAGGCAGAATTCTTGGTAGTCTGGAGGAACAGAGGGATCTCAACGATCCCTCAATGTTGCCACCCAGGTTGATAGGATTGTTAAGAAGGCATATGGTGTGTAGGCTTTCATTACCAGGGTCTTGAGTTTAAGAGCTGTAAGGTTACTGCAGTTCTACAGAGCCCTGGTTAGGTCACACTTGGAATATTGTGTTCAGTCGCCTCATTACAAGAATAATGTGAAAGCTTTAGAGAGGATGCAGAGGAGATTTACCAGGATGCTACCTGGACTGGAGGGCATGTCTAATAAAGAGAGGTTGAGGGAGCTAGGGCTTTTCTAATTGAAGTGAAGAAGGATGAGAGGTGACTTGATAGAGGTGTACAACATGATGAGAGGCATAGATAGAGTGGATAGTCAGAAATGGCTATCACAAGGGGGCATAATTTTAAGGTGAATGGAGGAACGTTTATGGGAGATGTTTGAGGTAGGTTCTTTACACAGAGAGTGGTGGGTGTGTGGAATTCACTGCCAGCAGTGGTAGTACAGTCAGATACATTAGGGACATTTAAGCGACTCTTGGATGAGAGTAAAATGAAGGGTGTGTAGGTTAGTAGGTTAGTTTGATCTGAAAGTAGGCTAACAGATAGAGGGCCAAAGGGTCTGTACTGCGCTGCACTGTTCTATGTTCAACATTCTAAGTGGCCTCACCAATGTCCTTTATAACCTCAACATGACGTCCTGACTCCTAGACTCAAAGGTCTAAGCAATAAATGGAAATGTGCTAAACAACATCTTAACCATCCCGTCTGCATGTGATGCAAACTTATGTACATGAACCCCTAGGTCTCCCTGTTTTACAGCACTACCCAAAAAGTCAGTCAGATCATGGGGTGGGCTATTGATGAGTCTTGGGGTTTCTGCCAAAAAATCGATCTGTGAATTTTACTCTGTCCTGGGAAATAAGGTAATTGGAAGGACTGGTCAAGACCAGCCTTAAAGTGGATAGCCAGCGACTTCTTCTGTTGGTGGAAATGTCTATCACGAGGGGGCATACTTTAAAGGTGATTGGGGGAAGGTTTAGAGGAGATTTCAGAGTTAGGTTCTTTACACAGAGAGTGGTGGGTGTGTAGAATGCACTGCCAAGCAGTGCTAGTAGAGTCAGATACATTAGGGACATTTAAGCGACTCTTGGATAGGTACATGGAAGATAGCACGATGAAGGGTGTGCAGTTTAATCTAATCTTAAGAGTAGGATAAAAGGTTGGCACAACATCAAGGGCCTGTACTGTGCTATACTGTTTTATGAAGCAGGTACGTCACCACTGCACCACAGGAATTCTCACCAATACTTTACCTGTACAACCCGTGTACCACAAGGATCTGATCTGGGGCCACTGCTGTTTGTCATTTTTATAAATAACCTGAATGAGGGCATAGAAGGATGAGTTAGTAAATTTGCACATGACGCTAAGGTCAGTAGAGTTGAGGAAGTACCGAAGGATTTTGCGGGTTACAGAGGGACATAGATAAGCTGCAGAGCTGGGCTGAAAGGTGGCAAATGGAGTTGAATGCAGAAAAGTGTGAGGCGATTCACTTTGGAAGGAGCAACAGGAATAAAGAATACTGGGCTAATGGTAAGATTCTTGGTAGTGTAGATGAGCAGAGAGACCTCGGTGTCCATGTGCATAGATCCTTGAAAGTTGCCACCCAGGTTGATAGGGTTGTTAAGAAGATAGACAATGTGTTAGCATTTATAGGTAGAAGGATTGAGTTTCAGAGCCATGAGGTCATGTTGCAGCTGGACAAAATTCTGGTGCGGCTACACTTGGAGTATTGCATACAGTTCTGGTCGCTGCATTATAGGAAGGATGTGGAAGCTTTAGAACAGGTTCAGAGAAGCTTTACCAGGGTGTTGCCTGGGATGGAGGGAAGGTCTTATGAGGAAAGGCTGAGAGATTTGAGGCTGTTTTCGTTAGAGGGAAGAAGGTTGAGACATACAAGATGATCAGATGATTAGATAGGGTGGACAGTGAGAACCTTTTTCCTCAGATGGTGATGGCTAGCATGAGGGAATGTAGCTTTACATTGAGGGGTGATAGATATAGGACAGATGTCAGAAGTAGCTTCTTTACTCAAAGAGTAGTAGGAGCGTGGAACGACTGTCTGCAACAGTCATAGACTCACTAACTTTAAGGGCATTTGAGTGGTTATTAGATAAACATATGGACCATAATGGAATAGTGTAGGTTAGATGGGCTTCAGATTAGTTTCACAGGTCAGTGCAACATCGAGGGCCAAAGTAATGCACTGAGCTGTAAGATTCTATGTTCTACATTCTAATGTTAATGCAAAACATGCAGACAAAGCAAACCAGTTCTAATTGCGCATTACTCTTCTGCGCCAAAGTTAAGAGGCTCAGTGGTTAGCACCGCTGCCTCACAGTACCAGGGACCCAGGTTTGATTCCAGCCTCCGGTGATTGTCTGTGTGGAGTTTGCACATTCTCTCCGTGTCTGTGTGGGCTTCCTCCGGGTGCTCCGGTTTCCTCACAATCCAAAGATGTGTAGATTAGGTGAATTGGTCATGCTAAATTGCCCATAGTATTCAGGAATGTGTATGTTAGGTGCATGAGTCAGGGGGCAAATATAGGGAAGAGGGAATGGGTCTGGGTGGGTTACTCTTGAGAGGCTCGGTGTGGACCGAAGAGCCTGTTTCCACACTGTAGGGATCCTACTCTATTCTAAGGATCACTATAGGATTAATTATTCCGATCAAAGAGTTAACAAATGCATATTGACATGATTCAGTTTTTTCCTTGAAGCAGATGTTCATTTACAAGAAATGAACAATTCCATTGACCTGGGGTGGAAATTCATTACTTAACAAGTTGCCCATGTCTTTTGACCTTTGCAGAAAATTATGCAAGTATGTGTCCTGCAACAAACAGGAAAACCACAGAGAGCATCAAATTCACCAGCATGCTGAACTTGGGTCAGCAATGTCTGGCCATCGTTGTGGTTTTCACAACCCATTTTAACTGATCTCCAGAGCATAGTGATCTGCCTAGTTATTACAAAAATAGAAGCTCACAGTTTAGGGGTAACGCATTGGTATGGCTCGATATTTTTATGTCTGATGGAAATCAGAACATAAACCTTTCTCATGTTGGCAAGGCACAGTGAGTCATGTGCTACAGTAGTTTTGCCGGGTACTCATTTTCCCTTCACCAGTTATATAAATGTCTTAACTGAAGGGTTGGAGGACACTGTCGCCAAATTTGTTGTTGGAACTTAGAGTCACAGAGTTGTACAGCACAGAAACAGCTTATTCGGTCCAACTCATTCGCGCTGACCACATATCCTAAATTGTGCCAGCACTTGGCCCATATCCCTCTAAACCTTTCCCATTCATACACCCATCCAGATGCCTTTTAAATGTTGTAATTGTCCCAGCGTCCACCACTTCCTCTGGCAGCTCATTCCATACACGTACCACCCTCTGTGTGAATAAGTTGCCCCTTAGGTCTCTTTTACATCTTTCCCCTCTCACCCTAAACCTACGCCCTATAGTTCTGGACTCCCCCACTCCAGTGATAAGACATTATCTATTCACCCTATCCATGCCCCTCATGATTTTATAAACCCCTATAAGGTCACCCCTCAGCCTTCGACGCGCCAGGTAAATTCAGCTCCATCCTATTCAGCCTCTCCCTATAGGTCAAACCCTCCAACCCTGGCAACATCCTTGTAAATCTTTCTGAACCCTTTCAAGTTTCACAACATCCTTCCTATATCAGGGAGACTAGAATTGCACGCAATATTCCAAAAGTAATCTAATCAATGTCCTGTGGAACAGCAACATGACCTCCCAACTCATAGAGGAGAAAGTGAGGTCTGCAGATGCTGGAGATCAAAGTTGAAACTTTATTGCTGGAACAGCACAGCAGGTCAGGCAGCATCCAGGGAACAGGAGATTCGACGTTTCGGGCACAGGCCCTTCTTCAGGAATTCCTGAAGAAGGGCCTGTGCCCGAAACGTCGAATCTCCTGTTCCCTGGATGCTGCCTGACCTGCTGTGCTGTTCCAGCAATAAAGTTTCAACTCCCAACTCATATACTCAATAAAGGCAAGCGTAACAAACTCCTTCACTATCCTGTCTACCTGTGACTCCACTTTCTAGGATCTACGGACCTGCACTTCAAGGTCTCTTTGTTCAGCAAGACACTCCCTAGGACCTTATCATTGTAAGTCCTGCCCTGATTTGCCTTTCCAAAATGCAACAGCTCACATTTATCTAAACTATGAAATTCAAAGTTTGGGTGAAGATTTGTAGCTCGGGTGCTCGTTGTAGTGGTTCTGTTCGCCGAGCTGGAAATTTTTGTTGCAAACGTTTTGTCCCCTGGCTAGGCGACATCATCAGTGCTTGGGAGCCTCCTGCGAAGCGCTTCTTTGATGTTTCCTCCGGTGTTTATAGTGGTCTGTCCCTGCCGCTTCCGGTTGTCAGTTTCAGCTGTCCGCTGTAATGGTTGGTATATTACCCCTAACTTCAGTCCTATATCTACCCCCCCTTAATTTAAAGTTCTGGTGAGTTGTCTGAGGGTGGCTGTTGGTTTGTCTGCTGTTATAAGTCCTAGTGGTCGCAGTAGTCTGGCTGTCATTTCTGAAATGCTCCTAATGTATGGTAGTGTGGCTCGTCCTTTGGGTTGTGGCATGTCCTCGTTCTGTTGTCTATGAAATTACCAGTTCCTCTGGCTGCTTGTTCCACATACACGCATGAAAAAGTTACTCTGTGTGAAAAAGTTGCCCCGAGATGGGACTGCTATTTAGACAAAGGTGAAAAATCAGGCAGATTGGCTAAATGAGTGGGTAAACATGTGGAAAATGGAGTGTAACATCAGAAACTGCTCAATTTGGCAAGAAAAATAAAACAGCATACTGTCGAAACTGTGACAGGTTGAATTTCAGAGCGACCTGCGTTTCCTCACACCGAATTAAAAGTATGTGGGTACAGCAAGCAATTTGGAAAGCTAATAAAATGGTCTGATTTATTGTGAAGGGATTTGAATACAACACTAGGGCGGTGATGTTGCAGTTATCAAGGGCACTAGTGAGGCCACTTCAGGAGTTCATACTGAAGGGAGATTGTAAATGCATTGGATGCAGACCATAGAAAGATAAGCCACAATTAAAGGGTTAGATTATGGGGAAAAAAAAGGTTGGACAGGCTAGATTTATGATTGCTGGGAGTTTGAAAGATTAAGAAGATGAGGTAAGGAGTGAATGAATGGGTGGTGATGGAGCCCAAAGAGAGAGAGAGCGAGAGAGAAAGGAAGTTGGTTCAATAATAGAGGTAGTTTATAGTAAGCTAGGGAGGAAGAAAAGCTGAGACTGGGGTCAATAGTTAGATGAAAATGTGTTGGCTGTGCTGAAAGCAGCCCATGTCACGACAAGATAGGTAAAGACATGAAATGAAGGATTCAGACTGTCAAATTATTGAGCTTGCTGTTGAGTCCCCATGTGGTAGATAAGATGCTGTTCTTGCAGCTTGCACTCAATGGAACATTGGAGCAAGCCCAAGGTGATCTTATCAAATGGCAGAGAAGGCCCAAGGGCTGAATGGCCTCTAAATTTGAACATTTGCCTGTTTATACCAATGTCTCACAAACAGTGTTGGCAAACCCCCTTCAGTCTCAGGCAACGTGCCTTGATTTATAAAACAGCAGTTTATTTACCTAGTGGACTTATTAGTTACATACATCGTGCAGCTCGGGTCTTGCTGCAAATGGAATTATATTTTCTGCATCTCATCTATCAAACTGTTTAAACTCCTTGTTCGATTCCCTCGTCAGGTTATCTATTCCTTTGGGGAAAAACAGTCCAGTCCTGGGTTGTACACCCTTTCAGTTCATTATTCAAGTCGATCTATTTGCCTTTGACTTTTAAATCAGGCGTGTGTGTGTTTGAGAACTATGTGCACCTTTTGGGGAGGCAATAGTCTTGTGGGAGTATCATTGGGCTAGTAATCCAGAAACTCAGCTACAATTTGGGGGTGGGTTGGGGAGGGGTGCGGATGGAGGGGTGAGAGGGGGGAGGTGTGGTGGGCTCCTGGTTTGAACCCCAATCTGACCGATGGTGGAGATTGAATTCAACTTTTGAAAACAAATCTGTAATTCAGACCCTGCTGAAGATCGTGAAATGATGATGGAAAACCCCTCTGGCTCACAAATGTCCTTCACAAATGCCATCCTCACTCGGTCAAGTCTGTAAGTTACTCCAGACCCACAGCAACGCGGTTCACTCTCAACTGCCCCTGGAAATGACCTAGCAAGCCACTTAATTTAAGGGCAACTAGAGGCAAGGCAATAAACACTGGCCAATCAGCAATGCCCAACTCTCGTGAGTGAATTAAGAAAAAGAGCCTCAGTAATGAATTGAGTTAAACCAGACTAAAGCTCCAAAAACAAGCCCAAACGTGTTAATTTATCAATGACACACCAAAGATTAGCTAAGAGAATTGAATCACATCATTCTTACTTGTGTTAAAAAAACCACACATTAAATTTGCAGTCATAGAAGTGAGAAACGTTTTTATGCTGACAGGGAATCATTGCTTAACTATGATGTGGCGGTGCTGGTGTTGTACTGGGGTAGACAAATTGAGAAATCATGCAACGCCAGGTTATAGTCAAACAGGTTTCTTTGAAAGGACAAGTCTGACTCAAGGTTGGGTTACAGACTCTGACCCTGGACCCTGGTGCTGGAAGAGCACAGCAATTCAGGCAGCATCCGAGGACAGGCAAAATCGACGTTTCGGGGAAAAACTCTGACCTTGAAAGGACAAGTCTGACTCAAGGTTGGGTTACAGACTCTGACCCTGGATTAGTGGTGCTGGAAGAGCACAGCAATTCAGGCAGCATCCGAGGACAGGCAAAATCGACGTTTCGGGGAAAAACTCTGACCTCACACCTTTAATGCATTGTCTGAGCTGACACGTCACCTTTTTTATACTCATAAAACCTTAAGTTATCTTAGGGCTGTGACTTCAGAGGAACTCTTGGGGTTTACATATTAATCAATCGAAACCTGCAACCCCATTCTTAGTGATTAAAGACTTCCCAGCAATTAAGGTTTGTTCAATACGTTGTGAAATGTAGGGGACACGGTGCCTCGGGCAACTGTCTGTGAGGAGTTTGCACATTCTCCCTGAGTCTGCTTGGTTTTCTCCAGGTGCTCCGGTTTCCTCCCACTGTCCAAAGATGTGCAGGTTAGGTGAATTGGCCATGCTAAATTGTAGTCCGTAGTGTTAGGTGAAGGGGTAAATGTAGGGGAATGCTCTTCGAAGGGTAGGTGTGGACTTGTTGGGCCGAAGGGCCTGTTTCCACACTGTAGGGAGTCAGAAAAAAAATACATCATATCGAGTGCATGATGCTTTGTTCTTTTACTATAAATTCTGCGTCCTATGACCCTGCCCTACTAGCGACCTGACAAAGGAGCAGCGTTCTGATAGCTTGTACTTTCAAATAAACCCTTTGGACTATAACCTGGCGTTATGTGATTTTTAACTTAAACTCTCGGAAGTCTCTGAAGGCTATAATCTGTTCCCTCTCTCTAATTAGCTTTGAGAAGGTGTAGTGTGCCACTTCATGAATCTCTACTTTGTCTGGTGCTGCGACAGGGAAAATGCTGTCTGCTGAATGGTGAGGGGATATATTTCAATTGAAAGATACACCTTTCAACCCTCTTGAGAGAAATCGACCAAAGAGAAGCCAACTAATTCGACTTGGATTCCAGGTCCATTGTTTGAAAAGTTGTATAAAATGTAACTTTGGTAGGTATGGGATATTCTGAATGAGTCAGCGCAGATTAGCTGAGGGGAGGGTAATGGTTTTCTCATGAGCTGAATAAAGTGTTTTGAGGAACTGAGACTTTTTCTCAAGGAGAGTTTTAAGAAGTTTTGCCATAGATCCACGTGACAGGCCCATTGAGGCAGAAAACATCTCGGAAATCCAAGGGACCACGGGAATGTGGATCCAACCATGGCTTTATACCAGGCAGTGATTGATGTTGGCGAAGATGTAGTTTTGGAACTCAAGAGTTTTAGTCTAGTGGGCACCTGACAGGCTCAGGAAACAACGCTGGCTTTTTGATAATTAAGTTGATTCTTTAGATTGAATTTCAGTGAGAATGACAGACACCACACCAATGCTTCATTTCTATTCTGTTAAGAACACTCCACTTCAGACTATTGCTCAAAACAAACACAGAGAGCAACATTAATCCCAGAGGTGAAGAGGTAAAGTGCAAGTCTGTGTCTTTCGCAACATTTGACCAAATTTGATGTGAAGAGATTGCAGTGAAGGTAAATCAAAGCTAATATGTACAAACTGAATCATGCCAGATACTGGTTAATGTAGTTGTGCTCGTCCTAGACCAATTGTCTCCTTCAAGAACATCATAGCTGGTGGTCTACAGAAATGTGACTTAAGGCATTCATCATCAGATGACATTCACTGATTATTATTATTCATCATTAATGACATTCACTGCCTCACAATTGTGGCTAGCACGTCATCTTCTTAATCCATATAGTCTATAAAATGAAAAACAATCATGGAACTCAAGGTGGAGTTCTGGATAGTGTGGAGGGCTGTTATAGGTTGCAATGAGACATTGACAAGATGCAGAACTGGGATAATACATGGCAGGTGGATTTCAACCAGGAAATGTGTGAATGAATTCAGTTTGGAAGGTCACGTTTGAATGCAAATTACAGGGTTGAAAGCAGTGTGGAGGAACAGAGAGATCTTGGGGTGAATGTCCATAGACCCTTCAGAGTTATCAATCAGGTCAATAGATTGAGGATTGGCTGTCTGACAGAAGGCAGAGAGTTGGAATAAAAGGTTCTTTTTCGGAATGGCAGCCGGTGACAAGCGGTGTCCCGCAGGGTTCAGTGTTGGGGCCGCAACTGTTCACATTATATATTAATGATCTGGATGAAGGGACTGGGGGCATTCTAGCGAAGTTTGCCGATGATACAAAGTTAGGTGGACTGGCAGGTAGTACTGAGGAAGTGGGGAGGCTGCAGAAGGATCTAGACAGTTTGGAAGAGTGGTCCAGGAAATGGCTGATGGAGCAAATGCGAGGTCTTGCACTTTGGAAGAAAGAATACAAGCATGGACTACTTTCTAAACGGTGAGAAAATTCATAAAGCCAAAGTACAAAGGGATCTCGGAGTGCTAGTCGAGAATTCTCTAAAGGTAAACATGCAGGTTGAGTCCGTGATTAAAAAAGTGAATGCAATGTTGTCATTTATCTCAAGAGGGTTGGAATATAAAAGCACCGTTGTGCTACTGAGACTTTATAAAGCTCTTGTTAGGCCCCATTTGGGGTACTGTGACCAGTCTTGGTCCCCACACCTCAGGAAGGACATACTGGCACTGGAGCGTGTCCAGCGGAGATTCACACGGATGATCCCTGGAATGGTAAATCTAACATACCAGGAACGGCTGAGGATCCTGGGATTGTATTTATTGGAGTTTAGAAGATTAAGGGGAGATCTAATGGAAACTTACAAGATAATACATGGCTTGGAAATGGTGGACGCTAGGAAAGTGTTTCCGTTAGGTGAGGAGACTAGGACCCGTGGACACAGCCTTAGAATTAGAGGGGGTAAATTCAGAACCGAAATGTGGAGACATGTGTTCAGCCTGAGAGTGGTAGGCCTGTGGAATTCATTGCCACAGAGTGCAGTGGAGTCCGGCACACTAAATGTGTTCAAGGCAGAGATTGATAAATTCTTGATGTCACAAGGAATTAAGGGCTACGGGGAGAATGCGGGTAAGTGGAGTTGAAATGCCCATCAGCCATGATTGAATGGCGGAGTGGTGTCGATGGGCCGAATGGCCTTACTTCCACTCCTATGTCTTATGGTCTTAATACAGCTTTCACACTCTCCTAAAGCTTCAGTACACACCTTCACCTTCATAACAATAGTTCTATAAAAGTAGAGCAAGGAAAGCATATAATGAGAGGAAAAAAAAAATCCTCACCTCCTGCGTTATTTCACACGGTCGTGGCTCCATGACTTTCTTACCTGAAATTGTAATCACCTGATATAACGTGAAAAATAAACAGCTTTTAAAATTGTAATCATCCCAATTGAGTTAATTCACGTGGAAGCAACAAATATCACAATAACACACAGACCCGGGTGTTGAACTTGGTGGATTAACAGCACCAATGGTCTTGTACCTGACTGCTGATTCCTGTAGGTCCATCCCACAGCAACAGTCAAGAGAATGAGGAGGACAGTCATCACCAACACACTCCCATAAAGCAATAAACGGCAAGTTGTATGCCATACCTCTGAAGAAGACAAAGAGATACCTTTTCAATAGATTGACAGCTTAAAGCAGTGGGGACCTGCCCAAAGGTCAAAGATAACAAGAAACGCCAAATGAATGTCAATGAATGAGGTGTTACTGATTCTTCATTTCGTTCATGCTAAGTCCATCCCTCTACTCGGATCTCTCTCCATATGCTTGCATCAATTCGAATCCAATTCAAAAATGAAACCCACTCCTGGAATGGAAATACTTCCTGTTTATTACCAATGAAACAATTTACCGTTTGCCCATTCATAGTCACTGCCTGCCTGTCAACTAACATTTCTATCCACGTTTGTATATGCTTTTTTCACCTTAAGCTGAGTTCAGTCCTTATTCAAGGGACACAGTCTGTCATTTCTTCAATTCCCATAATAAAATCCCTGAAGCTTTTAACTGTCCAATTGACCAGTCTGTCCAAGATACACTATTAAATATGTTGAAAACCATTCCCGCTTTCACAGCTGGTGTTATTTTACATAGCTACCCCTCATTATAAATGGTGATCACTTTCCTTTCCATTTTTAATGATAGTGCTTTGGCCAAGACCCCGACAGATAAAGTCCTTTATCGTTATCTAAATTATTTCTTCATCATGGATGGAAGGGTTGAGAGATTTTTCATTTTGCTTCATAGATTAGGTAGGCTATGTACCATTAGAGTCAAAGAGTCATTAGATTAGATTACATTACATTAGATTACATTACAGTGTGGAAACAGGCCCTTCGGCCCAACAAGTCCACACCGACCCGCCGAAGCGAAATCCACCCATACCCCTATATTTACCCCTTACCTAACACTACGGGCAATTTAG